>NW_028141212.1:0-205551 GCF_030444845.1 Prenolepis imparis | reverse complement strand
AAGCAGTGGTATCAACGCAGAGTACTCTTTGAAAAATTTGCGAAATTTTAGTACCAATTTAGTGAAAATCGTTAATAAATGTGTGAGTGTGTGTGTGGATGCGTGGGTGGGTGCGTAAGTAGACAAAACTAAAAAAATCACATACAGTAACCATCTTTGAAAAATTTGCGAAATTTTAGTACCAATTTAGTGAAAATCGTTTAATAAATGTGTGAATGCGTGGGTGGGTGTGTGGGTGGTTGCGTGGGTTAGCAAAACTTTAAAAATTAAAAATTTGAAAATAAGCAGTGGTATCAACGCAGAGTACTCAATTTCGTGAAAATTAGCGAACTAATGTATTAGTACGTGGGTGGGTGCGTGGGGTGGTTGCGAGGGGTTTGTTAAAAAAATCACATATAATAGCCATCCCCGAAATATTTGATAAATTTTGTTACCAATTTCATGCAAATAGATGAAAAAATATATGATTGCGTAGGTGGGTGCGTGGGTGGTTGCGTGGGTGGGCAAAACTTTAAATAACCATAATGGTCATCCCTTAAAAATATCGAAAATTTTATTACCAATTTCGAAAACATCGGTTAATAAATATGTGATTGCTTGGGTGGGTGCGTGGGTGAAGGTGTAAAACAAAAAAATCACATATAGTAGCCATCCCCGAATAATTAGCGAAATTTTGGAACCAATTTATTGAAAATCGGTTAACAAATGTATGAGTGCGTAGGTGGGTGCGTGGGTGGTTTCGGGGGTGGGTTAAAAAAATCACATATAGTAGCCATCACCGAAAAATTTGCTGAATTTTTTTACGAATTTATTGAAAATCGGTGAACAAATGTATAAGTGCGTTGGTTGGTTTTTTGGGTGGTTGCGCGGGTGGGCAAAACCCACGCAACCACCCACATACAATGTTTTGGAACACCCTAAACACATTGCAAAACCCACGCAACCACCCAAATAACCAACCAACGCACTCATACATTTGTTCACCGATTTTCAATAAATTCGTAAAAAAATTCAGCAAATTTTTCGGTGATGGCTACTATATATGTGATTTTTTTAACCCACCCTCGCAACCACCCACGCACCCACCTACGCACTCATACATTTGTTAACCGATTTTCAATAAATTGGTTCCAAAATTTCGCTAATTATTCGGGGATGGCTACTATATGTGATTTTTTTTGTTTTACACCTTCACCCACGCACCCACCCAAGCAATCACATATTTGTTAACCGATGTTTTCGAAATTGGTAGTCAAATTTTCGATATTTTTAAGGGATGACCATTATGGTTATTTTAAAGTTTTGCCCACCCACGCAACCACCCACGCACCCACCTACGCAATCATATATTTTTTCATCTATTTGCATGAAATTGGTAACAAAATTTATCAAATTTTTCGGGGATGGCTATTATATGTGATTTTTTTTAACAAACCCTCGCAACCACCCACGCACCCACCCACGTACTAATACATTAGTTCGCTAATTTTCACGAAATTGGTGAACGATTCGAAATTGGTATTAAAATTTTCAAATTTTTAATTTTTAAAGTTTTGCTAACCCACGCAACCACCCACACACCCACCCACGCATTCACACATTTATTAAACGATTTTCACTAAATTGGTACTAAAATTTCGCAAATTTTTCAAAGATGGTTACTGTATGTGATTTTTTTAGTTTTGTCTACTTACGCACCCACCCACGCATCCACACACACATTCACACATTTATTAAACGATTTTCACTAAATTGGTACTAAAATTTCGCAAATTTTTCAAAGATGGTTACTGTATGTGATTTTTTTTAAGTTTTGTCTACATACGCCAGTTAGAACCTCCGCATAAATTAGATTATTTTTCAAATTAGTTAAAATAAATCTTGTTCCATTACAAAGTCCTTTCTTAGTATTTAAATTTCTTAATAGGATTATTATAGCACTGACTTTTATTTTAAGTCGATGAACTGGCATTCCAGAAGGTGTCAGAGAGTTCAAAAACTCTGTTGGAAAATTTAATTGCTCCTGTGGATCATCACTTACAATAAAGTCAATTGAGAGATATTCCTTTTCCTCTCCTTCCATTTGACAAAGGATTGTGTCATTAATTTTAAAAGTATCCTCATTTTTAGGACAAAGTATCGCTCGATCTGGATTTTCTCTAATCCGTTCCATGGTGATTCTATCACCAAAAATTTCATTAATAAGAGATTCTTTTGATATAAAATCTTTGGGGATTTCAATTGTATCGAGATGTAGTCCATCTTTATTTGATAATTTACCATCTCCGAGTTGCATTAGCCAATTTGAAAATTCTTTTTCTTCCGCAATTCTCATATTTTGTTTTAATTTAACTTGAGTTACGTTCCTCCATATAGGATTGTATTTTACAATCGATTCAATTATAGCTGCTTTTTGTGCATGAGGCACTACTGGGAGATTTTGTCTGAAATCTCCTGCAAATAAAATTACTTTTCCTCCAAATGGTCGAGGATTCTTCATCAAATCCTTTAAAAGTTTATCAACTGCTGTTAAAGCATGTCCAACAGTCATGCTCACTTCATCCCATATGATTAATTTGGCATTAATCAATTCTCGTGCACCTTGAGAATTTCCTCTAATATTTGATTTAGCTCCATCATCAATTGGGATTGAAAGCTTAAACAGAGAGTGATAAGTTCTTCCTCCTTTCAGAAGTGTGGCTGCAATTCCAGTTGAAGCACATGGAAGAATTATTTCGTTTCTTCCTCGAATAACACTTAAAAATGTGTTAAATAGATATGTTTTACCACTTCCTGCAAACCCGTCAATAAAAAATAACCTCTGAGTTTCATTTTCATTTTCAATTGCTCGCATGACTATATCGTACACGTGCTTTTGCTCAGCATTTAGTGTCGATAATAAATAATCACCACGTATTCTTTCTTCATCCACATTATACTCTGTTACGTAAATATTTATTGGAGTTGTATTTGGCAATTGGAAGTTCTCACAGCTACTTCCATTATTTATCAGAATTCCTTGTATATGGTTTAAAGCCATATTTTCAGGATTCACAACATTGTTATGTACAAAGTCCTCAATCATGAAATCTTTATATTTATTCCAAATAGTTGGTACATCTGTTGGAGTTCCAAAGATGCAAATGTAAGCAAATAATTCTCGAAGTTGTGCAGGCATATTCGATTCTGTTGCTTCTTCCAGCGTTTTTCCCCAAAGATTATCATTTTCTACCAAATTTTTTGCAATTGCTGCATCTTTAAATGTATTATAAAGAACTCCATTTACAGTTCTCAAATCTTCAAAACATTTAACTCCAGTCACATGTAGTAGAAGAAGACGGAGATAAAATCTCTCAATATCTTTTATGCTTACTGTATAGAGTCTTGAAATTATTTTTTCACCACCTTTTTTGCGTGGCTTCCACTTAGTTTCTTTTTTATCATATACATAATGATAAGGAATATCTGTGTAAATAAAATTCACTGCATTTTCATCAGATTGATTTAATTTGAACCATGCAGTCAGCGTAGTATCTCGAGTGAGCTCTCTCTGAGCAGCTTGCTCTTCATTTCCTGCTCGAAAATAAACCATATGACGATTAGGCAAATGAACTGCCAATCTGATTACTGTATGAGACCTCATAAACAGATCGTATCCGTTCAGTCTCCATATTGCTTCTGGAGCACTAATATATCTTGCATCCAGGAATGATTTAATTTCATCTATTTTAATTAGCCTTATGCCATCTCGTGCTTGCACTTCAATCGCAGCACAGTCAAATCCTTTATGAATATATTTATATAAATATTTTACGCTCTTCACCGATGAACATATTTCCAAATTGATATGTCGATCATATTTCATGATTAAATATGATGAATATGGCACCACCCATCGATTATCAACTTCTTTGCCTCTAACGATGTATTTTTTACCAAAATTCCTTCGTTGATACATAGGATATCCATTCACATTAGCATTAGTTTCTTCACGAAACTCTTTTGGAAAACCTTTTGAACATTTTCCATCGTCTCCAGTGCAAGGATATCTGTGGGAGGAATCTCCACAAGGACCATGAATCATGTGCTTCAAAATTTTTAAATTAAGTTCTGAATATCTTTCTTCATCAAGGATTTCAGCCCATATCATCATGTCAATAACTTCTTGAAGTCGGGGCTTATCTTCATCACTCATCATTGCAAGTAAATGCAAATGTGGAAGTCCTCTTTTTTGAAATTCAATCACACCTGCATAAGCAATTATATTTCCAAAAATTTTATTATGAATTAGATCATTTAAAATCTCTTTGACATCCAAGTTAAATGTTTTATCGACCAAATCTGGTCGAAATTCTATTAAACATCCATCAAGATTATCCTTAATTTCTGGGCATTGAGGATTGCAAGTCATTGTAAGTATTTTTTTCAAATATATCTTCTTTCCCTTTAGCCTCCTTCTTCCTCTCTCTCTCTCCCGCCACAAAACATAACAAAAATTTATTTACATAAATAAATAATTATTTATTTATATAAATAAATTATTATTAATATTATTAATATTATTTTTTTATTATTAATTTATTATTAAATAAATATTTTATTGTTATTAATATTATAAATATTATTTTTTTTATTATTTATTTATTAGTTTTTTAGTTTTATTATTGTTTGTTATTTTTATTATTTATGATGTTAATTTATTAATTTTTTTAAATTAATTTTTGTAAACTATAATTTTTACATATAATATTACTGTTATTGTTACGTATCCCATATTGCAAATTGTAGAAAATTTAATTATTAATATTATATTTGGGCATATCTCAAACAAAAGTTGTAATATTTATTCTATTAATTTTGAAAAAATAATTAAATTAGCGTATAGAAATTTAAAAAGCAGCGAATTTTATTAAATAATAATTAACAAATAAAAATTTTTAATATATAATTTTTATTAAATATCTAAACATGTAAAAAATACACATATTTAATAATTTAAATAATTATTTTATACCAAATTATATTTTTTTAATTTTTTTATCCTTTTTTTCATCATTGTCATTATTATCTTCTTTCCGCTTTTTATTTTTTTTCTGAAATTTATCTTTAAATTCATTCTTCATACACTCCTCCTTCTTTAGCTCCTCTCGTTTTTCAAATTCTTCTAATGCCATTATTAATACATGATCTAGCCCATCTTCAAGTACTGACATTTTTTATTTATATATATAGATTAGGTTATATCTTTATATATATGTAATAATATTAATTTAAATAAAACGATTCACAAATTTATAAAAAAATATCATTTTATTTAAATAAATTAATTATTGTTTATATTTTTACCATTTTGAAATTCTTCAATTTCTGTTGATATATTTAATTGATTCATCGTTATATTTTTAATTTCAAATCCATTTGTTTCATTTATCAGAACATTTTCTATTTCTTTCGGTATATTATTTTCTTCCACAATTGAATTTTCAAATTCATTTGTATTAATTTGATCATCTTCAATTACTGAAATTTTTTAATTAAAAAATATATTAGATTATATGTTAATGTGATAATATATTAATTTAAATAAAACAATTAACAAATTAAAAAAAAAATAATTTTATTTAAATAAATTAATTATTATTTATATTTACCATTTAGAAATTCTTCAATTTCTTTTTCTATTTCTTTCGGTATATATTTTTCTTCCATGATTGTATTTTCAAATTGATTTGTATTCGTTTGATCAATGATGACATTTAATATGTGAAACCAGCTACTTATATATATAGATATAGATAAATAGATAGTCATTTCTGAAATCACATGTAAATAATACTCATCACCTCTAAGGGGTGGGTTTTGCCCACCCACGCAACCACCCACATACAATGTTTTGGAACACCCTAAACACATTGGCGTAAATGGCGTAAAAATCTGTAAAAAAATTATTTTCAGGAAAACATACCCTCCTCTATGAGAAAAAAAAATTTTTTTTAAAAATTAAAATAAACCCCACAGCAGCCACCCCCGAAAAATTTGCAACATTTTGGTACCTGTTTCACAAAAATCGGTCCACAAATGTGGAAGGAGTTCGCGTACATACAGACAGACAGACAGACGGACGGCACTTATATATATAGATATATAGATAAATTTTAACAGTACATTGTCTACACATTATGATGGTACCATCAGAATACCAGCCTACAAACTTTTTGATACAATATACGTAATATAATTGTGCGCCGTATGAGATTCGCGGCTTAAAATTTTAATTTTCAATATGTTAAGACGCGCTAAAAATTATTCTTTCATAAATTTTAACAGTACATTGTCTACACATTATGATGGTACCATCAGAATACCAGCCTACAAACTTTTTGATACAATATACGTAATATAATTGTGCGCTATATGAGATTCGCGGCTTAAAAGTTTTAATTTTCAATATGTTAAGACGCGCCAAAAATTATTCTTTCATATATTTCAACAGTACATTGTCTACACATTATGATGGTACCATCAGAATACCAGCCTACAAATTAGATATTAAGTATAAGTACAATCTGTTTAATTGCTAGCGAGCATGATACATTATGTTATTTTATTACACGATGTTAAACTTGAATAAGCGATATTCATAATTGCAAGAAATATTGATGGACGATCATTGGAATATTACTTAATACATGCAATCGCGATTAATCTTTTATTAGTCTTTCGAAATTTATTGTATGTAAAATTAATATGTATGTATGTCAAGGTTCTGTACACACACGTATAAATGACACACTTGAAATTACAATCGCAGTGATTACGAAATCGAAATATTGAATAGTATATAATATAAATTTAAATACACAGTAATAATTTAGACGATGGTTCAAGTAAGTAAAAGTTACAGCCTATTATGGTTTTTGAATTTGGCGCGCGGCGTGCAGAGAGTCGACTTACGTAGTTACTACGTCACGTTCTTCGTCCCTCGCGTCCTCGCGCTTGTCATGGTATCGCGCTCAATCGGCTCCGCATTTTTCACGCGTTTTTCCCGTTAAGAATGAATTCCGCGTACAAACGAATGTCGAGAGTATTGAATCGTGCCACGGGCAATTAGCAGGAAGTATGAATTATCTCGTGCGATCGCGGTTAATCAATTTACGACAGTCTGCAACCGCCGGGCTATGCCGCTTTGCCGCTTTTTCTCCGAATCGTTCGATCTCATTGAACATTCTGTTTATAAAGAGGTATGTATCATTTGACGTCATTTATTTGTACGAATTGCATCGCGTTCAAGCTTTTGTGCTTTGGGAAAACTATATTTTGGATGTGAGATATTTAATTAATACATAATTTATCGTTTTCAGATGATTGTGTCGCGCGCGAACCACGCGAAGTTTGTTGCATTACGTCACGATATACTACGTCACAGCGTACTACTTCACTACATATCAGTAGGGATACTATGAGAGTTCTAACCCATGGGGTTCCGAGGGGGGCGCGGGGCGGGGGGGTTCTCGCGGCGAGGGGGTATGACGTCACGCGGGGCGGGGGGGGCGCTTGCAAATTACGTACTATGATTTGAAGTGGTAGCAGTCCTTATTATATTTCGTCTAATCATTTCTTCCCCTCTTCATGATTAACGGATTGTTTAATTACATATCAGAAAGGTGATCTCCCTTCATCGCGTTATCGCTTTTGACACAGAACGGCCGGACATCGGCGCTCATTTTTGTTTATAAAAATTCAAGCGGCCGGACATCGGCGCTCCCTAAACAATGAGAAAGAATTCCGCTTAGGGGAGGGAAAAGGTTCTGCAAAGGCTGCCGAATACCGGCGCGTAATGCAACACGGTCTTTTACCGCGAAAAAAACACGTCCCGACGTGTTCATTGCGATAAGCGCGACCTCCCAAGATCCCCTCAGATGGAGGAGGAGAGGGGGAGGTACCGCGAGGGCGGCCGAATGCCGGCAAAATTATCGCAAAAGAATTCTTCCTAAACAATGAGGAAGAAACGTCACATATGGGCAGGGGAGGGGGAGGGTGGAAGTACCGCCAAAGCGCGTCGCCTTATGGGGGAGAGGTGAGGGAGGTATCGCGAGGGTGGCCGAATGTCGGCGCTCACTTTGCGGTGTTTTATTTATAATAAAACATGTTAGATAATTCAAAGTAATACAATATGCTGTTTTGTTTATGAAAAACAATACGCGATAAGCGTCTCCCGCACAGCGATAAGCGCCCCCGCCCCGCGTGACATCATCCCCCTCGCCTACTAGAATCGCGCGACTCGAGGGTGCAAAAACTCGATTGCAGAGACAGTTTATATCCAGTGGTGGTAATTATAGTGGCGACAATAACGCAGGAAGATTCGTTTGGCGAGAGATCGATACCGCGTTTGAAAATCGTATACTGACCGGTGCGGTGATTAACGCAGACTATATCGAACCGCGACAATTTTTGGAAGATGCTAGTAGTGTAGTACTCGAGCAAGTACAAGACGTTATAAGCGCAATCTCGACAAATTTGATACGAGCGATTACGCTGCGGACAATGTGTATGGTATACCGCTCGTGAATAAAAAAGTACCTGGTCTAATGAAAGATGAAAATAACGGTGTGATTATGACCGAATTTGTAGGGCTTAGAGCAAAAATGTATGCCTTGCGAGTGGATGGCAAGAAAGATACGAAAAAAGTAAAAGGAGTCAAGAGTAACGTTGTCGCGAGAACGATAATGTTTGATGATTATACGCGGTGTTTGAATGAAGAGATTGAAATGACACGTAGTCAGTCATGTATAAGATCGAAATTGCATGAAGTATACACCATTCGCGAGACGAAAATTGCTCTAAGTCCTCACGATGACAAGCGGTATATCATACCTGAAACCACTGATACATTGCCATGGAGACATTATAAAATACCTTTGTAATTAATATTTGTTGTAAAATATTTTGTATAAATATGTATATTATATGTATATTTGTATTTATAAAATTATTAGATAAATATATTGTAAAATAAAGAGTGTACAAATATTTTAAATAAATGTTTATAATACATTATTTTTATGAATCCATGAGTTGTGAGATTTATCCAGTCCCAACCATTTCACATAAACATCATCACCTCTTTTCCGCAAAACCTTTACCACGCGATATACATCGGGATTTGCAACATGATGTAACTCGTACTCGTAGAATCCTCCGGCGACGGAATTTCCGCGCGAATCTTCAAGTATATATGTCGCAGGATTAGTTTTCTGCACTTTGATAATTTTAAATATTTCGGTAGTCCAATTTGGTGTAAAACCTTTTTCGAAGATGGTTTTGAATTTACTCACGCGTACCTGACAGCCTACTTTGAATCTTGCCGGAGCAGCAATTTTTACGTTACTGTATATCGTATTTAAAAGTTTTTCGGTGACTTTGTATGTGACTGCAACTTGTCTTCCGAACCGAAATAATGCAAGCATCTGTAAAAACAAATAATTAGTTTTTTTCCCATATATAACTTATATATTACATTTTTATATTATATATATATTGCGTTTTTAATTAAATATATATTGCGTTTTTAATTAAATATACGTACCGATCGCAGATATATTTTCTGTCATTGTTTTTGCTCAATTGCGAGCTCACGAGCCGGAAGAGATTCTTGATCCATGCAAAATGTCCAATGTTGTTGCTGTCTTCCACGTACAGCAAGTTGACGTGTCTGTCTTTCTTCTGCTCACTGAGACGTATCGAGACAATGATCTTTTCTTCGATACTGTACACATTTATCGAAATGTCATTATGATGTTCAAATTTTTTAATTTGGTTCAACGTCATCGGAAACTCAATGTCCTGGAGATTCAGCACTGTTGTGTAATGTGGATACATATCATTTGCGATCCGCGTCTCTTTCAGCGGGATACAGTGCAGTGACCACAGCCCACGCAAAACATGCAGTGTCTTTTGATTTCACGTTAATCACTGCTCTCTTCATCATTATTTCTCGCGGTAATTTAATGTGACATCCCGCACGCATTGGATTATACTTGTTTATATTTACAATTAAATTGATTATTCGCGACAATTCCCAACCACTATGGTTGGTGGGTGGGTGAGTTGGGGTGTAAAATTTAAAAAAACCACATAGTAGCCATCTCTCATAAATTTGCTAAATTTTGCTACCAATTTCTTGAAAATCGGTCAATAAATTTGTAAATGCGTGAGTGGGTGTGTTGGTGGGTGCGTATGTAGACAAAACTTAAAAAAAATCACATACAGTAACCATCTTTGAAAAATTTGCGAAATTTTAGTACCAATTTAGTGAAAATCGTTTAATAAATGTGTGAGTGTGTGTGTGGATGCGTGGGTGGGTGCGTAAGTAGACAAAACTAAAAAAATCACATACAGTAACCATCTTTGAAAAATTTGCGAAATTTTAGTACCAATTTAGTGAAAATCGTTTAATAAATGTGTGAATGCGTGGGTGGGTGTGTGGGTGGTTGCGTGGGTTAGCAAAACTTTAAAAATTAAAAATTTGAAAATTTTAATACCAATTTCGAATCGTTCACCAATTTCGTGAAAATTAGCGAACTAATGTATTAGTACGTGGGTGGGTGCGTGGGTGGTTGCGAGGGTTTGTTAAAAAAAATCACATATAATAGCCATCCCCGAAAAATTTGATAAATTTTGTTACCAATTTCATGCAAATAGATGAAAAAATATATGATTGCGTAGGTGGGTGCGTGGGTGGTTGCGTGGGTGGGCAAAACTTTAAAATAACCATAATGGTCATCCCTTAAAAATATCGAAAATTTTATTACCAATTTCGAAAACATCGGTTAATAAATATGTGATTGCTTGGGTGGGTGCGTGGGTGAAGGTGTAAAACAAAAAAAATCACATATAGTAGCCATCCCCGAATAATTAGCGAAATTTTGGAACCAATTTATTGAAAATCGGTTAACAAATGTATGAGTGCGTAGGTGGGTGCGTGGGTGGTTGCGAGGGTGGGTTAAAAAAATCACATATAGTAGCCATCACCGAAAAATTTGCTGAATTTTTTTACGAATTTATTGAAAATCGGTGAACAAATGTATAAGTGCGTTGGTTGGTTTTTTGGGTGGTTGCGCGGGTGGGCAAAACCCACGCAACCACCCACATACAATGTTCTGGAACACCCTAAACACATTGGCGTAAATGGCGTAAAAATCTGTGAAAAAATTATTTTCAGGAAAACATACCCTCCTCTATGAGAAAAAAAAAATTTTTTTTAAAAATTAAAATAAACCCCACAGCAGCCACCCCCGAAAAATTTGCAACATTTTGGTACCTGTTTCACAAAAATCGGTCCACAAATGTGGATTTTTTAACATAAAATAACATTTTTTAAATGCGCACGCTAGTGAGTAGATGCGTGGGTGGGTGAGTTGGGGTGTAAAATTAAAAAAAACAACATAGTAGCCATCTCTCATAAATTTGCTAAATTTTGCTACCAATTTCTTGAAAATCGGTCAATAAATTTGTAAATGCGTGAGTGGGTGTGTTGGATCTAGTTCTAACTAGCCGCTACCAGGAACTAGCGATCCGACCAATCAAACGTCATCCGAGACCCCTGAGCGTATACTTCAACTAACCAGTTATTATTAAATGAAACTAACCCTTAGCAATAAGAATATATTTTAATCATGACTAACCCACCTATATATGAATATTCAATATTAATTAAACAATATAATAATATTATTTATGGAATCAGAAACATAATAACTTGTCGAACTTTACTTAACAATTTAAGACTTATAGTAATGAGTTTTAGAAGTATTTTAATCACTGACAGAATTATTATGAGGAAGGTTCCATAAATCCTTATCTTGCGATGCATTGTAACGACAAGCCTGCGACAAGCATTCGATGAATTACTAAAAGTGTTCAAACACTTAATATTTTAAGAATTCATCCGCAATTATATTTACGAAGCCTTATTTCAGTCATTAAATGATTTCGATAACGAACCCAAGATTATTAAGATTTATTGAGTAAATTATTAAATGAAGAGACTTATAAATAAGGTGGATATAATTAAAGAGAATATTTTATTACAGAATTAAGTCAAACGAGAACAAGAAAATCTCGATATTACGTTATGGAATCATAATTCTATAATTTAGAAATAACCTAATCTTACCCTATTGCATTAAACTCAAGTTTTATTATAAATTATCAATCATTAAGAATTCTAACTAATAATATAAAATAAATTATATAAGAAATGATTCCATAAACGTACAAATGAATATTTGGCGAACTACAAGAAACTTTAACATGTATCTATGCGCAGACCTCTCTAAAATCAGCTCATAATCAGCAAGTAATTAAGTGCCGATCGTAGGTGACAAGCCGCTTCCGTCCGTTATCTCCCTCGCGTTATCGGATGCTAGCGTTCAAACCACAAAAGAATAATAAATTAGACACTTCTTGGAATCGTCGCTCCTCATCTCAAGCTCACCGCCTAACTTCGATATCCGGTCCAGATTATCTAAAACTCGTAAATTGATAGTTGACACCTAGAGCGTTCGCTCCTGTGGGTCACCGTATCGTGACCTCTTAGTACAATTTATTGTGACATATTCCAAGAAAACGTCTTTCTTAGAAATCCCCACCAAAAGGGAATTGCACACGACACTCAGATTTTTCTCGATTTGATGGGTATATAAACCCTTAATTCTTAACTTCATTGCGGCATACCATCATTAGCATCTCACCGTAACTCTACGGCATCTCATTATCGAGATCCCACCGTAGCTCTACAGTACATCATTTCTGTAGCCTTACGATACTCTGTATAAAGTCACGCGTTTGCCGTCAACTGCGTCGACATACCCAATTTGTTAGTCGCGCATAGAATTATAAAGTAAAAGTTAAATAAAGAACTCTTGTGCTTCAAAACTCGAATACGTTGATTTTGCCAAACATCCCGCGACCGAGGTCCTAGAGAAGGGAAAAAGGCGAACGAGCGTATTACGATCCACTGCCTGAAGTTCACAGTCTATCACAAGGTAAGTACTTATAATTACCCAGACTATTTAACACGCCAATTTTAATTTACGCTAGACTGACAATTCTCTTTCAATCACTACCTTCTCCTAAAACAAATAAACGAAATCCACTGTTAAGCATTGCATGCAGCTAACAGTTTCCCGTTGTCAATCAGTATTTATCAAATCAGAATCCAACTACCTTTTCATAATTATTCAAGGTATCAATATCAGAATTTAGCAACATTAACGTAGAAACAATACTCCTGGTATCACTCGGACGTCGTCCAAACCCGCATTTTACCTCTAGCCGTTGGACGTACCTTTCGTAGGTCCAGACGACTCTCTACCATTTCCCCTACTTCCCGTCGTTGTCGAGGCATCCATCGTACTTGCCCGATGACAAACCTCCCATCAACACCCTGCGTATCTCCATCGTCGACGAGGCATTCATCATACTTGCCCGAAGACAACTCCTCATTACCTTCTCTCACCTAATAAAAATCGATAACAGGAGAAAGATATCGCATAAGGATTCTTAAACAGAATTCCGGAACTAATTTCACTCTGGACGTGGTCCAATCCTCATTTTACCTATAGTTGCAACGCATACTTTTACCGTAAGCACACAAGCAACTCTCTGCCTTTTCCCCTACTTCCCGTCGTTGTCGAGGCATTCATCATACTTGCCCGAAGACATTCTCCGTACCCCCAGACCTTCCTTTTGAATTCATATTTAAAACCAAATGAATAGACGTATCGGATATTGATATCTCACTCTCTCTAGTTCCCCTTCATGTTATCTCACGATAATCCTTATCTAACTCATTATTAACCCTTCATTCTGACCATATGACTCCTTGTAGATGAGCAACCCGAGAAACAGAAAAGCACGTCGGATAAAAAGGAATCATCGAGCCGGCTTGAAAACTCGCGAAACACGCGCTGCATCGACCTTACGCTGGTTTAAGCGTAAGGCATATAGAAATAAGCCGCGTGTGAAGTAGTATCATTTTCTCCCGATACATTGCGTCGCTTAAAGACCTCATCTTCCCAAACTAATACTCCACGAAGCTTAACAAACGAGCACGAAATAACGCCTGTAATAAACTTACCGTCAGGCTTAGATTCATACTCTCCAGAATTAATATTATTCTCTGAATGGTGTCAGAACATACGCTATTTAAAAGAAAATCACACTGCAGATAACCATCAAGAAGAATCTCAATCTAACGATTTAATCTCTCAACTAAAAACTCAACTCCCCGAGAATTCTTTAGAAATAGATGAGTACGACAACTATCTAAATTATTGATGTACGTACACTTAATCATATGTGCATTAAATATATTATTCTCATCATTACCTCTACCAATTAATTCAAATGCTACCCAGATCTACTGAATTAGACGTCCAAGGATTAACAAACGATGATGCAAATTCAATTATAAATATAATTATCGGGCTACTAACTGACGTTTTAGAAGGAACTATTGATATCGATCAACTCATAATCTGCTTAGATAATCTTCATATCCCTGGCGCTCAAATAAGCGTCGAATTCACAGACGATTAAATAAATATCAAATTCATTTTATTAATTAGCCCCTGAAATTATTATTATCCAGATGAATAAACAACTTCAAGGTTTAATTTGCAATACAATTTACCAATTAATACTCAATTTGATCTATGAATATTTGAATGGTAAAATAACTTTCGATCAAGTCATAACTATTTTAAACGACATCGAAGATATCGCTAATAGATTCGATACTCCCAAATAGTAACCAATACCCCACTCCTGTGACCTACAACATTCCCTAGATCCGTAACTTCGGTCCTAGCTCTCGGCGTCCCAGAGGTATAGCCGGTGTAAGCAGGTTGCCTCACAAAAATAGAGAGCGCCCGTTTTCTCACTAGCCTAGGCATAGAGAGAGAAGGGAGATCACCCAGACGTGACAATCCAAAAACTTTGGTGGCAGCGGTGGGATTGCCTAAAGGACTGATAAGGATCCTCCGGTGTAAAGGTCTCAGGAATTAATCCTCTTTCGCGTTAAAATTCTAAAAATTTAAATCGAAAGTGAATAACGAGTGTAACTTGAAATTTGATCAAATTGTCGCTGACAAGTGTGGCAACAATTATCGCTGTCGCTGACGAAGAGGGTGGCAACAGACGATTACGATTGAATTTTCAATTATATTCAATTCCTTTCCTAAATGATTATCTTGATTTGAGATTTGACTTAGTTGTCGCTGACGAAGTGTGGCAACAACACCAACTGTCGCTGACGAAGAGTGTGGCAACAGTTGAGAAATAAGTTAAAATTTCAAATACATTTTATTTTCCCTCATGCCCAGGAAAGGCGGGCGTCGAGTTCAAATTAAAAGGATTAATTTCCAGATCAAAGAAACCATCTCCTCTTTCCAAAATCCCCTTCCCTTATTTACCAAATTATACAATTTAACTAATAATACAAACGACCCCGAACCACTATCTAACGAAAATAAGAGTATCGATTACAACCCAACGCCAATAGAATTCGAATGCAAATATCCTGATTACAAAACAATTGAACGTACAGATTCCCGTCGCAAAATCTATAAAATTCGACATCTATTCGGTCCCGATTAAGCAACCGAACACTGTAACTAATCTTATTAATATATTTTCTTTCAGCCTCTTATTTCTCTCTAAGGTAAGTGCGCCATGCCGACTACACGATCGCAAGGTTCTAATCCTCCCTCCGAGGCTGAGGAAGGTATATCACGATCCGAACTTGAAATTTTTAGTCAAATGTTAACGGAAAAAGAAAAATCACTCAAAGAACAACACAAATTACTGCAGGAAAAGACAGACGAATTTAAAGCACTATTACGAGAAATCGAAACAAAAAAATCAGACGACCAGCATGACTCAATATTAACTACCTTAGTTGAGCAAATCTCTCACCTTAGTGCTTTACCCAGACAAGTAGAGATTTTAAACCAACGTATTAATAATAGTCTGACTTCTGATGCATCCAATCAAAGAAGAGCTCATTTTGATTACCTCCCTTCAGAAAACACTCATGCGACTAGTCCCGTCGACATACCTTCTCCGATCCGTTTTAAAGACGTAGTCGATTCTATCCCTAAATACGACGGACACAAAATGTCTGTTTTTCAATTTAGTAAAATCTGCGAACGTGCCCGCGAATTAATACCACAATACCACGAACATTACTTAGTGCAACTTATAATTAATAAATTACAAGGACATGCTTACTCCGCAGTAGAAGGAAGAGAATATAACTCTGTTTTTTCATTAACAAAACAGTTAAAAGCTATTTTCGGTCCAAATAAATCTGTAGATCAGTATCGCGGTGAACTCGCAAACATCTATATGAAACCTAACGAGGATATTTTCGATTATATAGCCAGAGTAAAAGAATTACGTGCAGCTATAATCGACGGAGAAAGCGACTGTTACGGAGAAATCGACGAATCCACCAAAGATACCATCGACCGTAGTGTTAGTACTAGTTTCGTTAACGGTCTCCCTACTGATTTGTTGATTAGAGTTAAATTAGAAGGAGCCTTCTCACTCGACCACGTCCTCGAGACTGCTATAAAATTATCAAAAACTCTAGAAGCAGAAAATGCGCGCAAACGGGCTACTTCCATGCATAGAGCTAACATTCCTCCTCGCGCTGATTTCTCGAATAGATCCGGACCATTGCAACAAACAATAACTCATGATCCACAACAATCCTCTCTATCAAAATCATCACGAAATAATATCCCCTTTATAAAACCTCTTATCCCAGGACAACCCGGACCTAATTACCCTACCGAGAAAATCTGTCGCTACTGTAAAAACCCCGGACATCTTATTGACGAATGTCGCAAGCTCGCGTACAGACGCTCCCTCGGAAATAATTCTTCCCCTCCTCACCCTTCTACCAGTAACAATAATCAGGGAAACGCCCAGAGCGTTCCGGTAACAATTGGCGCCCGCCGGAACGATGCTCAACCGGGACGCCCTTCTCTTCTCCAACGCGCACCAGTTACTACAGTGCGACCTCTAAGCCCGACTCATACCTTATCACCAGTATTGGAAGAATAGAAGAAAAAGCAAAACCCCATAGCTTACCCACTGTTGTCCTTTCATCCCCAGACCTTCAGGGAGACTGCCTCTTCATGGTCGATTCAGGCTCTGGAGTAAATCTCATAAAACGACACTGTCTTGATCGAAAAATAAAAATTCGCGAAGAAGATGTCCTAGCTCTTCAGGGACTATCTTCAGAAGTGATGCCGACTTTAGGCTCCGTTGTTATAAATTTTCTTGGTCTCCCTACCTGTTTTCATATAATTCCCGATACCGTCACTTTTCCTCAGGATGGAATTTTAGGAAACACCTTTTTGAAAACACGCGCCGCTACTATCGATTATAAAAATCGATGCTTACATTACGACGATATTAGAATTCCATTCTCAGAGGCAAGTTTTCTCCGCGTCGGACCGCGATCCGTCTCGCCCTTTTTCATTAATATCACTAACCCAGATAAATCATACGGATATATACCTCGCTTCGTGTATAACAAAGATGTATATCTCGGAGAAGCTATAGTCTCTAATATTAACGGTAAAGCTTACCTACCCATTATTAATACCTCTGACCGTGCTTATCACGTAGAGGTCCCTTCTGCCGAATTAGAAGATTTTGACTTTGCGGATACGTCTGGATCCACGATCCCAGACGGTGTCGTCAAAACCCGAGGGAATGAGACGACCGACGGTCCTTCTTCTGAATGCAATGAAAAGGTTAGATACGAAAATATCACTGCAACCTTAGGGCACCCAGTGATTCATAATGATCAATTAGATTTTGAAGACAACTCTACCCAAGTCGTTGCAACCCGAGGGCTCGTAACGACTTCTCCTTTATATATTAATAACCCTTCATATCTCGAAGAAGTTCGCAATGACGAAGCTTCTCGCGATCGCACATCTGCTACTATGCAGCTTCTACGATTAGAACATTTAAACTCCGAGGAGTTCAATAATGTCAAATCATTAATTCATAATCATGCCGACAGATTTCATCTTCCTGACGATAATCTCGGAGCTACTAACGCCACTCAGCATTTCATACCCACTACTAATGAGATCCCTATCCATACGAAACAATATCGATTTCCTCCTGTCCACAAAGACGAGATCAATAAACAAGTTAATGAATTATTATCCAATAATTTAATCGAATATTCCACATCCCCTTATAATTCCCCCGTGTGGATAGTACCCAAAAAATCAGATTCGCAGGGAAATAAAAGATGGCGAATGGTCATCGACTATCGCGGTCTCAATGAAAAAACCATAGGAGACGCATACCCTCTCCCAAATATAACTGATATTTTAGATCAATTAGGATCCGCTAAATATTTCTCTGTTCTCGATCTAGCCTCCGGTTTCCATCAAATCCCCATGGCTCCTAAAGATGCCCCTAAAACCGCATTTTCAACTCCATACGGTCATTATCAATTTAAAAGAATGCCTTTCGGTCTAAAAAATGCTCCAGCGACTTTTCAAAGATTAATGGATAACGTTCTTTCTGGATTACAGGGTAATGAATTATTCGTATATATGGACGACATAGTTATTTACGCCAGATCTCTAGAAGAGCATGAAATTAAATTTAATAAATTGATGCAAAGATTAAGAAACGCGAATTTAAAATTACAACCCGATAAATGCGAATTTCTACATCACGAAGTAGCGTACCTCGGTCATATTATCGGAGATGACGGAGTCAGGCCCGATCCAAAGAAAATAGCATCTATAGTTAGATTTCCCCCTCCGAAAAATGAAAAACACATAAAACAATTTCTAGGATTAGCTGGATACTATAGACGATTTATCCCTCAATTTTCCAAGGTCGCTAAACCACTCACAGACCTACTAAAGAAAAATAATACGTTTAATTGGCAACAAAAGCAAATAGAGGCTTTCGACATTCTAAAACGCTCTTTATGCTCTGAACCTATACTTCAATATCCCGATTTCACTCAACCTTTCATTTTAACAACCGACGCATCCGGATATGCTGTCGGAGGAGTACTCAGTCAAGGGCAAATCGGAAAAGATTTACCTATCGCTTATACCTCCCGCGTGTTAAATAACGCCGAACAAAATTATTCTACTATCGAAAAAGAATGCTTAGCCATAATTTATTGCGTCAATCATTTTCGACCTTATTTATACGGAAAGAAATTCACTATTATTACTGATCATAAACCCCTCGTATGGTTACATTCTATTAAGGACCCTTCCTCCAGATTATGGAAATGGAGAACAAAATTGGCTGAATACGAATACGAAATACAATATAAGAAAGGGAGTTTAAATAATAATGCAGATGCTTTATCCAGAAATCCACCTATTAATCTCGCCATTCCTCTATTCGTAAATCACGAGTATGATGAACCTCCAAACGAATCATTAGTCGAACCTGTTTCTAGTAACCCTAATATTTATTGCGAAGTTATTAAGACTCCTCCACCTAATCCACATCCTCAGGAACCTGACGTAATAGTTCCAGTGACGACGACAGCAGCGAAGACGGCGACAATAAACGAAGAACAGTTATTGACCTACGCGAAGGAGATCACATATATGAAGAAGTACTCCAACTCGCAGAACCACGGGAAACAGATTTAATTCTAGTAACCGAAAGCCGCGACTGTTTATTAAGACAAAAAGACGATCACGTAATTTTTATTCAAATGGATGGAACTCCTTATGATAACGGCGCTAAAGAATATCAACAAGCAAATTTACTACCTGTATATGAGAACCTCACGTTTGAAAGAGTAAATGTACAAACAGTTAAATCAAAAACATTAATATCCATTCCTATAAGATTAAATAATCGTTCGCGCTTAGAACAACAAACGTTAAAAAATTGTATGCGTTCCCTTTTAGATGCCGTAACCGAATTACGTTTAGCTTCCTTTAGTATCAGTAAAACTGATCGTTTCGACGATATACCATGGCGATACGTGATTAGTCAAATTCAAGAATTTTTGAGAGAATTACCCATCCACATTACAGTCTGCGAAAACTTAGTTCGAATTCCCCCTGCCGAAGAACGCGAAACGCTCATTATCGAGAATCATTCCTCCGCTCACGGTGGTCATAAAGGAGTAACTAAAACTTATAACCGATTAAGGCCTTATTATCATTGGAACACTATGAAAAAAGATATACAGCATCTTATTCAGAGGTGTCGTCAATGTCAGTTAAAGAAATTAACACGTGTAAAAACAAGACAACCCATGGTAATTACAGATACACCTAGGGCCGCATTCGACAAAGTAGCTCTCGATATAGTAGGTCCTCTCCCTATAACAAATTCTGGAAATCAATATATATTAACTATGCAAGATTTATTGACTAAATATTCTGTAGCCGTTCCTTTAAGAGAAGCTAATTCTTTATCCATTGCTATTGCGCTCACTAGAAATTTCATTTGCATATACGGCGCTCCTAAAGCCATCCTTACGGACCAAGGAACTAATTTTCTCTCTGGTCTCATACGAAATTTAGCTAAAATGTTTAATATACAACACTTTAAAACTACCGCCTATCATCCTCAATCTAACGGTTCTCTTGAAAGATCACATCATGTACTGACAGAATATCTTAAAATTCAGGTCCAGAAAGAGAGAGACTGGGATAGTCATATTAACATGGCAATGTTTTCTTATAACACTAGTGTTCATGAAGGAACTAAATACCCACCATTTGAGTTAATCTTCGGTAGAATAGCCCGATTACCCTCCGCTCACCCACCTGTCGAAGGAAATCTAGAGACTACCTATCGAGATTATCTGACTGATTTATTTAACAGAATACATGACACACAAGAAGACGCACGCAAAAACCTCATAAACTCTAAAGAACGAAGTAAACATTATTACGATCGAAAAGTTAACGAACAAAATTTTCAAGTAGGATCACGTGTATTTTTACTAAAGGAACCTGCAAAAGGAAAATTCGCCGACCAATATACCGGACCCCATGAAATTATAGAAGTTCTACCGCAGTGCAACGTCAAATTATTAGTCAAAAATAAACCCAGAATTGTTCACGTTAACAAGTTAAAAATTGCACATGTTGAACCAGGATAAAATAACATGTATCATCTTTGTTTACAGATGTTGGCAGCGCCAACGAAACATTATTCCAGGGCCTAAAGCAGTTATCCTCTTTAACAGCTCTCCATCGTCTGTGACTACGAACTGCCCCTAAGGCCCCGGATCAACTTCAGGTGGAAACAGTTCTCCTTTTTATCAACACTGTTTTACGGATCACCTGACATCTTTTATTAATTAACTAATTAACAAATTTTCCATTTCTAATAAACCATCTTAATTTCTGCTTAAATGCAGCAACCGTACTAAATATTTCTACTTTATACGCATAAAAAAACTTTAACAACAATAAATACTAACGCTATACTTACTAATTGCAAAATGTGCATCGGGAAGAATTTTAAATACAACCCACATCCCTTGTTAAAGCACTTTCCAGAATTATATGAAATAAAATGCCTACGAATATCTGGCTACCAAGCTGAAGAAAGTGGCAATAGACTTTGTATTAAATGCTATAACCGCACAACCCCAAAGGGTTATAAACATATAATTGGTCACGGAGTTATAGACGGAGATATGAGCCCTGCCGACTGTCAAATCTGCAGCAGCGAAATAGCCATAGAAAAACGCTCTGTTTTACAATGTAACGATTGCTTTATCGCTTATATAGAATTCATGAACGCCTTTAAAACATACTATTCTAACAAAATCGCACTTCTAGTTCTGGACACTGCTACCCTGGATGTTCTTTACCTCTCGGTGTACGATAACAACACTGGCTTCGAAATTGAATTGAGAACCCCAACCTAATAACCAAATAATCTATTTACTAAAACAAAATCTATTTTCTAACATTTACATACTCCTATGTAACCTATATTCTAACCTTGATGAGTTATCTAGTCATAACTAAAACAATTCTATAAACGGTCTCTAGCTTAACATTTATTAACCAAATAAATCACTAATCTATAACAAAGTATAGAATAAATTATATCTTTATTATAACCTTATAAATACTTAAGTCCAAGGCAAATGCAATTCCGCGTAATTAACTAAAATTAGGAGATACAGTAAACTAGTTATACTACATTTCGTTAAACGTACAGTCTAAAACGTAATATGAAAATTATACGCAGCATTTAATCATTATTAGTGTTCAAATTTATAGAGATAATATATATATATATATATTAAATGATAATATATCGTTAAAATTATATAAAATATACTATACTTTAAGTAACTTTAAAATGTCCTATCTATTTAATCCTAATACGATAAAGTGTCCTATCTATTTAATCTTATATATAAAATGATAAAATGTCTCTTTATAGCTTCCTTCGATCTTACTACTATAATTATTCTGGCGAAACAATTACATTACGATAAATAACTAGTCTTAAGCAAATATGGCTGACAAATATCTGATTTATTTAATCTTGATCGTAGATAATAAAGTGCTCGTCCTATTTAATAAAAAAAAAAAAAAAAATAAAAAAAAAATAAAAAAAAAAAAACAAAATATATATATACGATAATTAATACGATAATAATATAACAAAGTGCATTCTTAGCTTCTTACGAATCATATATATATGGATTTAAATCATAAGAATATATATATTTTAATTAATGAATCTTAATCATAAACAATAAAATGCTTCTACGATGTTTCCTCTAATCTTACGAGTATATAAAGTACTTATGAAGGCAGTATGAAATAAAATAACGCAGTTTCTCGATAAGCATAATTTTAATAATTACGTAAAATACATACGATAATAACTATTATAAAAGAACTATTAAAAATATATACGAACATTTGCGATCGCGCGCGCGCTCTTCAGAATAACCTGAATCGATGATGCTATCAAGGCAGTTCTGAAACAATGCACAAAAATAATATAATGTCAAGCAATGAGATAAACCCAAAGCAAAACAAAGTAAAAGAAAGCTTACTTACCTAATTCTTATAGAATCCCGCTTGGCGTAAAACTTCTTCACGGTACTCCGCGTCTTCAAAATCATCGTACCCCGCGTCCTCACACCTCCTCACCGGCGCCGCGAAATCGATCATTCTCTGCACCCTTCTTTCAGCACGTAGTCTACTCATCTTCACTACGTTCTTCCACAAGCATACCCTCCACGGTGGTCCACAATCCCAGTCGTCCTCTAACAAACAAATAAAGGTTACATACATCGAATTATCAATTATATATTAACAAACCGCGTCATAAAAAAAAAAATTTTAAAAGAACTTACTGAGCATCTCATCGGTGATCAGAAATCTCTCTCTGAACAATCTCTCCTCCTCGCTCCATTCCTCGAATAATTTATTCAGGGAGAAAATATCATCCCCTTCCTCCTCCAGGAAAGCCTCCCAGCGCCGTCTCTCTTCGGCTCTCACTCGCCGATCTTCGCGATCCTTCTTCGTGTATTGATACACAGAAAGAATAACGTCGGGCTGAGAAAGAAAACCCTTAATTATTATATTTCCCTATCTCGATCGCCCCGTTCCAAATTATTAAGCAAATATCAAATATCATTAATATCAGAGGTAATAGCATTAATAATAAAACAGACTCATACACATTCATGAATAACTACTTACGTTCTCCTTATCAAACTCCATCACCAGAATTATCGGTAATCGCCTGATCACCACCCTCGTTTTCGAATACGGGACTTCAATTTCCATTATAAATTTTTCTTTTCTCACAACACTCTTACCACTGCAAAACTAAAGTGCGACTGTGCGATTCTTCTTCGTTGACCTGCACGTGGAAAACCATTTTCTTTTTCCTCTTATTCCCCCTCTACTCACATACACTTCTACCTATGATATGTTTACGACTTGACACGCCCTTTCTAACTTACCAAAGACGTTAAAACACAACCTTTCCCAGCGAAAAACTACACATATGGATGCAATATCAGACCCTCGCAGCTTGGCGGCCTGATTCAGAGAACTAGCAAAATACGAAAGCGTCCTCGAAAAAATAATAACAAAAAGAGAGAAGAGAATTTTTATTTATCATTAAGCATCTATGTAAGTTAATATAGTATATATTCCTCGCTACGATAAGCTTCACCCTAAATAATTAACATCTACGCATTGGTTCTAACTGATCTAATTAAAGTAATTTTAATGAAATATATATATCTTAAGTATAGAACGTACATATATACCCAAGTACAATTCTTATATCTTACTCAGTTGCAAAATAAAGTTATAAGACATATAGCATATATATAAAAAAAAAAGGGGAAAAAAAAATAATAATTTACATATTCATAATTTTAGAATAAAACGTGCATATAATCTATTATAATTCCATACTTTACTCGGTGACAAAAGGATACCTCATATACTATATATATATATAGATATATATATAAAGAAAAAAACCCCAAAAAGCACACAAAAAAAAAAAAAAATAATAATAATAAAACAATATATATATATTTACGTATAATTAGAATAAGAATATATATATATTCAATAATAATCACATATATATATATCCTACTTGATTACATAGCTATAGGAATACAAACATACACATATAATCATAATTTTAAAACAATATCACATACACGAACAATTAGATTAAGAATATCTATATATATATACTTCACTATGCATTATTACAGACATGTTGTCGTACTTCGCGATTCTCGTTCTCGTTAATCCGATTCACGCTCTTATTGGATTCGATTGTGGCGGACAACACCTGAATATTACTTCGGTATCGTTGCTCGATGTTGGAGAATGCAATCTTGATATACGGAAACCCAATTCGACTGACGTCTACATGCAACTCTTACAACTCTCGGACTACAATCATGCAGAAGTCATCCAGTGCAAGGTGGAAATATCACGGACAATTTACCACTGCGGAATGCACTCGCATGTCTCCATAGTCCATAACGGAAAGGCAGATTATATCCACGAAACCGGATATACAGTGTGCCGAAGGGCATTCCAAGATGGAACATTCTCTCTCGGAGATAGCAATATCATTCACGGACTAAGAGCTAATCAGACTACTTATCATAGTCTCACCTTAGCCGGACGCACTAATAACGACGGAACCTGCAAAGGCACTCAGTACTCCGACCCTTACGGAACCTGGGACAACGTCGTTGTTCAAGCCGTCGTCAAGATCTCCTTGAGGACATCGCACGTTCCCGTACAATTAAACTCCGGAAAAATAATATTAAAATCCGGAACCATTTGTCTCTTGAGCGAAGGATTTTGCATCGATTCCGAAAACGGATACTCGTATTGGAAATCCTTGCCAACATCTGCTTGCAATTTCCATCAATATGACGTTCTTTATGAGGGTTTAGCAACTAAAATTACAGATAATTCAACTAACCCTCTTTCTCCAATTATTTATAGTCTGACTACGCAGGACGTTCGCACTTACGAAGACAAAAGAACAACCCTTGTGCGGATACACTTTATTTCGCACAGAGCACCCTAAGCTCTTTATCCTAGAGACAAAGCAAGGCGATACCTTCGCCAGCCGAGGTATCATCCCCGTGGACAACCTGGATATATTCACATATATGAATTCTAAATTCGTGTATGTGGAAAAACACATCCGACAACAAATGACTTCATTATATTATAATGTTATGCAACAAAAATGCGAATTAGAAAGACAGGTAATCACCAACGCCCTGTCTTTCGCTACTCTTCAACCAGATGAATTCGCATATCGCCTTATGAAAGGACCCGGCTATATGGCAGTTACAACCGGGGAAACCACGCACATCGTCAAATGCATACCTGTAGATGTTGTAGTAAGGAAAACAAAGGAATGTTACACGGAATTACCTGTAACCACCCGCAACACTTCCTTGTTTCTCACCCCGAAATCCCGGATAATTTCTAAATATGGAAATCAAAGGGAATGCAGTTTTGAATTACCAACTATGTACCGTATCGAGGATACATGGGTTCAATTTACACCTGAACTCAGACAGTTACCTCCGCAACAATTAAAACCAATGACGACATTAACCTGGGATTATTTGACGCCAGGAGCCCTCGCTATCAGCGGAATATACTCCGAAGAAGATATAGAAAAACTGAGGGATCACATTATGTTCCCCGCAGAGAAACCCGCTCTTCTAAATACAATTGCAAGAGGAATTACGGGATACTCCATTAACTCCGACGCTGTCTCCATGTATAATTTATTGGACGAAGCCTCTCTCAATAAAATTGCCGAGAGTGCCGCCTCACGAGTATGGACCGGATTTATTTCATTCGGATCCGCAACCGCTGGAATCCTTGGCATTCTAATAATTATCCGCATCATAAAAGTCTTCGTCGATACAGCTATTCACGGTTATGCCTTACATTCCGCCTATGGATGGAGCATGCATTTGGCTGGAGCCATTTGGAGCTCTCTCACTCATCTACTACTTCATCTCGCACGAGGACCTGTCGATAGGACCGATAATAAAAAACCAGCCAAGGGACCACCGTCACCTTCTGCTCCTGAAGACCTCTCCAGGGAACCTACCGTAATCATTAATGGGTTTTCAAGACCAAATGATAATGCCTCATCCAACATCGAATCAGCAACTACTAATAATGTTTCTGATATTAATTCATATCAGAATTTAAGAGATCGTTTAAAAGATCTCGAACAAATTCCTTCGAATACATCGCAATTTGTTCTTAAATAAGGGGGGAGGTGTAACGTCCCGTCATTTTCGCGAAACCATATTTTTGCGCGCTACTGTTTTTCCTGCGCCAATACTTAAAATTTAAGGATAATTAATGATTTTCCTCTTTACATATAATTGTTTAGACTAAAATCAAGCATTTATATTATTAATTACTAACCATACCAAATCTAGGGTCTCCAGTTATCTAGTTCTAACTAGCCGCTACCAGGAACTAGCGATCCGACCAATCAAACGTCATCCGAGACCCCTGAGCGTATACTTCAACTAACCAGTTATTATTAAATGAAACTAACCCTTAGCAATAAGAATATATTTTAATCATGACTAACCCACCTATATATGAATATTCAATATTAATTAAACAATATAATAATATTATTTATGGAATCAGAAACATAATAACTTGTCGAACTTTACTTAACAATTTAAGACTTATAGTAATGAGTTTTAGAAGTATTTTAATCACTGACAGAATTATTATGAGGAAGGTTCCATAAATCCTTATCTTGCGATGCATTGTAACGACAAGCCTGCGACAAGCATTCGATGAATTACTAAAAGTGTTCAAACACTTAATATTTTAAGATTTCATCCGCAATTATATTTACGAAGCCTTATTTCAGTCATTAAATGATTTCGATAACGAACCCAAGATTATTAAGATTTATTGAGTAAATTATTAAATGAAGAGACTTATAAATAAGGCCCAAGTGGATATAATTAAAGAGAATATTTTATTACAGAATTAAGTCAAACGAGAACAAGAAAGTCTCGATATTACGTTATGGAATCATAATTCTATAATTTAGAAATAACCTAATCTTACCCTATTGCATTAAACTCAAGTTTTATTATAAATTATCAATCATTAAGAATTCTAACTAATAATATAAAATAAATTATATAAGAAATGATTCCATAAACGTACAAATGAATATTTGGCGAACTACAAGAAACTTTAACATGTATCTATGCGCAGACCTCTCTAAAATCAGCTCATAATCAGCAAGTAATTAAGTGCCGATCGTAGGTGACAAGCCGCTTCCGTCCGTTATCTCCCTCGCGTTATCGGATGCTAGCGTTCAAACCACAAAAGAATAATAAATTAGACACTTCTTGGAATCGTCGCTCCTCATCTCAAGCTCACCGCCTAACTTCGATATCCGGTCCAGATTATCTAAAACTCGTAAATTGATAGTTGACACCTAGAGCGTTCGCTCCTGTGGGTCACCGTATCGTGACCTCTTAGTACAATTTATTGTGACATATTCCAAGAAAACGTCTTTCTTAGAAATCCCCACCAAAAGGGAATTGCACACGACACTCAGATTTTTCTCGATTTGATGGGTATATAAACCCTTAATTCTTAACTTCATTGCGGCATACCATCATTAGCATCTCACCGTAACTCTACGGCATCTCATTATCGAGATCCCACCGTAGCTCTACAGTACATCATTTCTGTAGCCTTACGATACTCTGTATAAAGTCACGCGTTTGCCGTCAACTGCGTCGACATACCCAATTTGTTAGTCGCGCATAGAATTATAAAGTAAAAGTTAAATAAAGAACTCTTGTGTTTCAAAACTCGAATACGTTGATTTTGCCAAACATCCCGCGACCGAGGTCCTAGAGAAGGGAAAAAGGCGAACGAGCGTATTACGATCCACTGCCTGAAGTTCACAGTCTATCACAAGGTAAGTACTTATAATTACCCAGACTATTTAACACGCCAATTTTAATTTACGCTAGACTGACAATTCTCTTTCAATCACTACCTTCTCCTAAAACAAATAAACGAAATCCACTGTTAAGCATTGCATGCAGCTAACAGTTTCCCGTTGTCAATCAGTATTTATCAAATCAGAATCCAACTACCTTTTCATAATTATTCAAGGTATCAATATCAGAATTTAGCAACATTAACGTAGAAACAATACTCCTGGTATCACTCGGACGTCGTCCAAACCCGCATTTTACCTCTAGCCGTTGGACGTACCTTTCGTAGGTCCAGACGACTCTCTACCATTTCCCCTACTTCCCGTCGTTGTCGAGGCATCCATCGTACTTGCCCGATGACAAACCTCCCATCAACACCCTGCGTATCTCCATCGTCGACGAGGCATTCATCATACTTGCCCGAAGACAACTCCTCATTACCTTCTCTCACCTAATAAAAATCGATAACAGGAGAAAGATATCGCATAAGGATTCTTAAACAGAATTCCGGAACTAATTTCACTCTGGACGTGGTCCAATCCTCATTTTACCTATAGTTGCAACGCATACTTTTACCGTAAGCACACAAGCAACTCTCTGCCTTTTCCCCTACTTCCCGTCGTTGTCGAGGCATTCATCATACTTGCCCGACGACAAACCTCCCATCAACACCCTGCGTATCTCCATCGTCGACGAGGCATTCATCATACTTGCCCGAAGACATTCTCCGTACCCCCAGACCTTCCTTTTGAATTCATATTTAAAACCAAATGAATAGACGTATCGGATATTGATATCTCACTCTCTCTAGTTCCCCTTCATGTTATCTCACGATAATCCTTACCTAACTCATTATTAACCCTTCATTCTGACCATATGACTCCTTGTAGATGAGCAACCCGAGAAACAGAAAAGCACGTCGGATAAAAAGGAATCATCGAGCCGGCTTGAAAACTCGCGAAACACGCGCTGCATCGACCTTACGCTGGTTTAAGCGTAAGGCATATAGAAATAAGCCGCGTGTCATATCGTGTGAAGTAGTATCATTTTCTCCCGATACATTGCGTCGCTTAAAGACCTCATCTTCCCAAACTAATACTCCACGAAGCTTAACAAACGAGCACGAAATAACGCCTGTAATAAACTTACCGTCAGGCTTAGATTCATACTCTCCAGAATTAATATTATTCTCTGAATGGTGTCAGAACATACGCTATTTAAAAGAAAATCACACTGCAGATAACCATCAAGAAGAATCTCAATCTAACGATTTAATCTCTCAACTAAAAACTCAACTCCCCGAGAATTCTTTAGAAATAGATGAGTACGACAACTATCTAAATTATTGATGTACGTACACTTAATCATATGTGCATTAAATATATTATTCTCATCATTACCTCTACCAATTAATTCAAATGTTACCCAGATCTACTGAATTAGACGTCCAAGGATTAACAAACGATGATGCAAATTCAATTATAAATATAATTATCGGGCTACTAACTGACGTTTTAGAAGGAACTATTGATATCGATCAACTCATAATCTGCTTAGATAATCTTCATATCCCTGGCGCTCAAATAAGCGTCGAATTCACAGACGATTAAATAAATATCAAATTCATTTTATTAATTAGCCCCTGAAATTATTATTATCCAGATGAATAAACAACTTCAAGGTTTAATTTGCAATACAATTTACCAATTAATACTCAATTTGATCTATGAATATTTGAATGGTAAAATAACTTTCGATCAAGTCATAACTATTTTAAACGACATCGAAGATATCGCTAATAGATTCGATACTCCCAACTAGTAACCAATACCCCACTCCTGTGACCTACAACATTCCCTAGATCCGTAACTTCGGTCCTAGCTCTCGGCGTCCCAGAGGTATAGCCGGTGTAAGCAGGTTGCCTCACAAAAATAGAGAGCGCCCGTTTTCTCACTAGCCTAGGCATAGAGAGAGAAGGGAGATCACCCAGACGTGACACTGTCTTATGTTTATTCTGTTTTATATTAATTCTTTGTATAGGCGCACAGCAGCCTTTTTTTACAGACGCACAGCAGCCTTATTTTACAGGCGCACAGCAACCGTTTTTTACAGGCGCAAAGCAGCCTTTTTTTACAGGCGCACAGCAGCTCTGTATCGGCGCACAGCAGCCATTTTTTACAGGCGCACAGCAGCCTTTTTTTCGGCTATATATAATTTTTTAAAAATGTATCGTCTCTCTCTTCACTCTCCTTCTTCAACGTTATAACTTCGTCTGTCACTAACTCGTTTCTCGTAAACTTTTTCACCTTTGACTCCTTCTTCTTTGTTATGCCGATTTCATTTATTATAACATTTTCTATTCATTCAATCTATCCACGATGACATTTAACGTGATTTAATGTGAAACCATCGACTTATGTATATAATCATTTATGAAATGACACTCGTCAAGAACGTAAAAACTCGTATCATCCCTAAGGAGTGATTTTGACAAAATTACACTCACATACAACAAATAGTAAATAAACTATTAATTGTGAAAGATCGTTTATCGTGGAAAATAATTACGCGAACTGATAATCGTAATAATTATAGAGAATGAACAAAACATTTTACGTGCTATGCACATATACATGAAATAATATATAGATTAAATTATATATAGATTTAAATTTATAGATTATTTATTTATTAAACGATTGATGTATCATTAAGGCTGTGTGAATGTTACGCGCTAATGGGGTGTAGTTGAAACCACGCGTAAATAAATCTTTAATTTTGATTCTTATTGTACGCGTACCCCATCTCCTTCAAATGTTTTTTGGAGCTCATATCCAATAGTCGAATGTCAAAATGTCTAAAGAGAAAAAAAGCAATGAAAATACGTGCAACTCAGAAACTCAGCATAATGTAAGTAAATTTAATTTTTAGTGAAAGAGAGAAAGGATTGACATAGTGAAAGAGAGAGAATGAGATTAAGAAAAAGAAAGAGAGAATAAGATTAAGAGAGAAAGATAGAGAGAGAGACTTAGGTTAAGAGAAAGAGAAAGAATAAATAGATTTGTGTGTGTGTGTGTGTATGTGTGCGTGCGCGCGAGTGCGTAGCGTGTGCGTGCGCGCGCGCGCGCGCGCGAGAGAGAGAGAGAGAGAGAGAGAGAAATTAAGATTATTAATCTATATATTTGTTTTTTAGAATCACATCAGCAGCGAAAAAATTTTTGACGAAAACAACATCTTGAAGTCACAATTACAGGAGCTGCAACGGCAACTGGCCGCTGCTTTGATCAAGCAACAGCCTGCAGTGGTGGCTGCTGAGAATCCACAACCTGCAGTGGTGACTGCTGACAATCCTCAGCCAAAATTCTGCTGAAAATTCACAGCCTGCAGGTGAAAAGGATACGTTTCAACGTAAATATATTATAATGATAAACAATAATAAATAAAAATATACATAAGTAGTAAATAATATAACCAAAAACTTAAATTTTATATATTTTTTTACAGCAAAATACAAAACTCGGTGGGCAAGAGCTGGAAGAGGCCGAGGACGCGGACGCGGACGTGGCCGTGGACGCGAACGTGGCCGCGGAAGCAAAACTATTATTAATTATATTAATACTCGTAGTAGATAGCTATAAATATTAAATAAATACACACATATACATATTATATATTTTTTAATAAATAGATATATATTATAGATAAGTACTTAGCCTACAAAAGAAAAACGAAAATTTTGGAAAAGTGGCGATTTATTTCTCAACATAGTCTCCTTTTAGCTCGATACACTTGACCCAGCGATGCTCCAACTTCTTTAACCCATCTGAAAAATACGTTTTCTCGAAGTCTGCAAAGTAGGCCTCCGTCGCGGCGATGACCTCCTCATTCGACTCAAATTTCTGCCCGGCGAGTGACTTTTTCAAGTTTGGAAACAAAAAAAAGTCGCACGGGGCCAAATCTGGAGAATACGGTGGATGGGGCAGCAGTTCGTAGTGCAATTCGACCAATTTGGCCGTGGCGACGGCGGAGGTGTGAGCCGGTGCGTTGTCATGGTGGAAGAGCACTTTTTTCTTCGCCAAATGGGGCCGTTTTTTCTGCAATTCGGCGTCGAATCGGCCCAATAATTCGGCATAGTAGAGCCCTGTGACCGTTTTGCCCTTCTCCAGGTAGTCGATGTAGATCACACCTTGTGAATCCCAGAAAACTGTGGCCATCACCTTTCCGGCCGATAGGACGGTCTTCGCCTTCTTCGGAGCACGTTCGCCGGGTGAAGTCCACTGTTTCGACTGTTCCTTGGTCTCTGGTGTGTACCAGTGGATCCATGTTTCGTCGACGGTCACGAAACGACGCAGAAACTCCTTCGGATTGCGCTTAAACAGCGTCAAACACTGCTCTGAAATGGTCTCACGGTTGCGCTTGTTGTCCGGAGTGAGCAAACGCGGCACCCATCGCGCCGACAGCTTTCTCATGCCCAAAATTTCATGCAGGATATGATCCACGCGGTCTTTTGAGATGCCCACTGTTTCAGCTATCTCGCGCACCTTCAATCGGCGGTCTGCCAATACGAGATCGTGGATTTTTGTCACGTTATCCTCCGTGGTAGCCATTTTCGGGGCACCTGAGCGTGGCTCATCAAAAACCGACGTGCGACCACGTTGAAACTCGTTAAACCAATTTTTGACGGTCGCCATCGAAGGAGAAGAGTCACCGTACACAGCATCCAAGCGCTCTTTGATTTCGCTGCGCGATTTCCCTTCCAAAAACAAGAATCGAATCACCGACCGATATTGCTCTTTTTCCATTTTTCTAAAATCCGTGGACACGCTCGCTCCCACACGCGGTCAAAACAAAACTACGAGTCCGATTCGGTTGAAATTTTGACAGTAGCCGTCTACGAGAATGTACTACACGATAGTAAATCTCTCTTGTGATACTGGCACCATCATGCGGTGAGGCTAAGTACTTATCGGACCGCCGTATAGATCCGTATAGATACGGATATATATATATATAGATATTTATATAAAAAATCGTTAAAAAAAATCTTTTTTAATTAAATTTTTTTTCTTATTTTTCTCATTCTTATTGTCATCATTTTCATTATCCTTTCGCTTTTTATCTTTTTTCTTAACTTCCTCTATAAATCCTTTCTTCTTATCCTTTTTTTTATTCTCCTCTTGTTTTTCAAAATCACTCAATGCTTCTATTAATAACTCATCGAGTCCATCTTCGAGCACTAAAATTTTTTAATTATAAATAATTATTTGAATTATAAAAATAAATTGAAAATTAAAAAAATATTTAAATTAAAATTTATAATTAAGTAATAAATTATTTTTTTTATTTACCGTTTTTAAATTCTTCTATTTCTTTCAGTCTATTCATTTCGTAGATGTTTTCATTTTCACTGTGTGCCTTTATTTCGTTTATTGTTATACATTGTCTTTCATTTCCATTTATTCCATTTATTATAATATTTTCTTCAACCATGATGACATTTAGCATTGACATTTATCATTTGAAATCAGCAACTTATGTATATAGTCATTTATTAAATGACATATAAGAAAATTAAAACTCATATCACCTCTAAGGGGTGATTTGAATATTAAAACTCATATCACCTCTAAGGGGTGATTTGAATATTAAAACTCATATCACCCTAAATAGATTGTTAAGAAAGGAATGTGTAAGTTTCTAATTTGAATAAATCTTTAATATAACGGGTTGAAACAGACGGTATTTATATATATAGAAAAAATTTGCGAAATAAAATCAGTCCATAAATGCGCGCGCGCGTGGGTGGATGCGTGAGTGGGGGTGCAAAACTTAAAAAAACCACATATTAGCTATCCCCGAAAAATTTGCAAAATTTTGTTACTAATTTCGAAAAAATCGGTCATCAAATGTGTAAATGCGTGGGTGGGTGCGTAGGTGGGTATGTCATTAAAAAAAACCACATAGTACGATGTTTTGAAACGTTCTGAACCCATTAGCATAGAAATTTAAAAAAAAATTTTTTTTCGCGAAAACAGCCTCCTATATAAAAAAGAAAAAAATTTTTTTAAACCGCATAGTAGGATTTTTTTTATCATTCTAAACACATTGGTGTAGAAATCTTGTAAAAAATCTTGTAAAACGCATGCGCGTGGGTGGATACGTAGGTGGGTGCGTGGGTGGGCAAAACTTAAAAAAAGAACTACATAGCAGCCATCCCCGAAAAATTTGCAACACTTGCGAAATTTTGGTACCATTTTCGTGAAAATCGGTCAATAAATGTGTTAATGCGTGGGTGGGTGCGTGGGGAAAGATGTAAAATTAAAAAAAACCACATAGCAGCCTTCCCCGAAGAATTTGCAACACTTTGGTACCAATTTCGTGAGAATCGGTCCATAAATGTAGAAGTAGTTCGCGTACATACATACAGACGGACGGCACTTATATATAGAGATTTTTTCTAAATAGGAGTTTGTCGGAACGACATTAAAACGATTTTGCGTGCTGTGATAGGAATACAACAAATACTTTTAGATTCAAATCCATACCACTTATAAGAAGAAAATATTGATTTAAATTTGCTGATTTTCAACTTGAAATTAAAGGAATTTAATAAAAGATTCTGTGAAGATCCTGCTACTCAATTGCAATATGTAAGTATTGTTTATTAAAAAAAGTATAAGTTAAATGTAAATATCTTTTTGAATCACAAGACATGCAACATATTAAAAATATCTGAAATAAATAAGGAAAAATTGTATTGTGTAAGTTTTTTATATAAAAAAGAACATTTAACTTGAAATGAAGAGAACGTATTCTATATTCTATATACATTTTATAAAAAAAGATATAAGATTTTTTAAAAGATTATACCATTTTTTCTGTTGTCTTTTTCCAATTTTTCTAATTTTTTTGATATGTGCATATATTTTTTATATTTAAAAACATATACAAAAATAACAGTTTTTAACAATTTTGCAAATTCGTTATTTTATGTGTAAAACGTTTTTTAATTTTACAATAATAGTGTATGGTAAAACTACTAACAGTATTAATTATAAGTAAGAGTAAATTAATGTTTGAAATTAAAATTTTATTGCTTTAAATATTGTAGCGGAATGACGAAAGCTATGTACATCGCGGTAATATACAAAGGTCTAAGGACGCTGCGAGTTATTTAGGCGACCGCTCAACGCCGCGGTCTTCCCTTATGATGCGTAAGCGAAGAAAGCCGTCACTATCGGTTTATCTTTAGCGTAGCGCTGTAAACAGGCGGCCGATCCTTATTCGATTTCAAGAGCGACTAGCGTTAGACGACGGGTCTTTTGACTTGCGATAAACAACCACCTAGATAGCGAGCCCGAGAACGTCTCGAGCACACTCCTCAGTTAAGATTGGTCGACGACGGATCAGCGCTCTGTGTAACCGAAATATACCTCCCGAATAAATGTGGTTTTGATTAATTTACTACTTTCTACAATAATTGGACCTTTGCTCCCCTTACAAAGTCAGAAGTGGGATTCACCTGTGTGCGTCCGATGTTACGAAGTTCGGTATCCGGAAGAAGTTCTTTATGTGTGTGATTTACCGATGTTATGAAGTCCGGTACGAAGTCGCGTGTCCGGAAGAAGTTCTTTATGTGTGTGATTTATGAGTGCCCTTACGTGTTTATGTTGAAATTTTCGAGGGTGATTGCGATTACGAGACTGCGATACCCTATTTACGATAGACTAAGCAAAGCGGCTTAGTAATTACGAGTGTGACACTGTTTCAAACGACAGACCACGATGAGTACACCAACGGTCGCCGACCGTAAGGAGATACTAAGGGGCAGAAATCTGCCGACGACGGGCACGAAGGTCGAGTTGATGAAGCGATTACTAGACGCAGGAGTTCCGCCCGAGGAGTTACAAGCGACGGAACCGGCATCGACCAGAGCGCATGAGATGCGAGACGACGAGCCCCGGCCAGGGACGAGCATCGAGAACGTCGTCCCGTCGGCAAGAGAGATCGAGCTGTTAAGGAAGGAGCGAGATCTAGCAGAGCGCGAGATCGAACTCTTGAGAAGGGAGCTCGAGTTAGCGAGGATGACGCCACCGCGGGAAGGAAACGTGCTCGACGATCAAGCTGGTGTAAGAAAGTGGCAGGACCTCAAGGATCTTATCGGTGAATTCAACGGTAGTGAATTGGACTACGACCGCTGGGAGAAGCAGGCGAAGATGCTGCTCGCTTCCTACGAATTAGACGATCACAAGGCGAAAGCGCTGATATGTAGCAAGCTATCCGGCAAGGCGCTCAAGTGGTATCACTCAAGGATCGACTGCGTCGAGCTAGGTTGTAACGACCTTTTCCGAAAACTACGAAGGATGTACGCACAACAAGCAGATCCACTGATGTTACGGCGCCAATTGGAAGCAAGAATGTGGAACGCAGGCGAGACCTTTGCGGACTACCTCCACGACAAAATGACCCTCGCAAATAAAGTGTCGGTGACAGGCGGCGAGGCGATTAGCTACATCATCGAGGGTATATCGAGCCAGGAGCTACGCACGCAAGCCCGAGTACAGTGCTATCAGTCGACAGAGGAGATGCTGAAAGCATTTGCGAACGTCCCGGCCCCGAAGGGAGCTTTCCGACAACCGGCTACGACGACGGGAAAGAGCAAGCTGCAGAGCAAGGACCAGAAGCCCAAGGAGACGAGCCCCAGGAAATGCTACAACTGCAACGAGGAAGGTCACATCGCGGCGAAGTGCACGAAACCTAAACGAGAGCGAGAATCGTGCTACAAATGCGGCAAATTGGGACACCGAGCAGCCCAGTGCGATTTTGTCAAGGATTCCACCAAGGAAGGTGTTCACTGTCTGGCGCGCGAGCGGATAGAATGCGATGATTTTCAACGGAAGGTCGAGCTTCAGATAAGTACTAAGGACAGTGCCGTTAGTGTTAGTTTTGACGCGTTGATTGATTTAGGCAGCCCTATTTCCTTCGTAAAAGAGCGATGTGTCCCGCGAGAATGTATAACCGTTGAGATAGACCGAGATCGATTTGTCGGTATAAATGGTAGCGATTTAAGAACGATAGGCTGTATAGCGGCTATGTTGTACGATTATGTTTGAACACGAGAAGTACGCGATAATATTGCGAGTCGTCCCTGATGATACAATGCAAAGTTCGATTATATTGGGACGCGATTTCATGAAAAAGGCGAAATTATCGATAGGCAGCGATCGAGAAATAATCGATATTATGAATATTAATCTTGATAGAGATGTCGGTATGTCGGTGGATGATATGCAAGTTAACGACCATCTTCCATTTGAGGTGAAGCAACAAGCGCGCGATTTATTAGAAGCGAATTAAATGCCCCGAGGCCATCACGGCCGGCAGTGGAAAATATCATGTCGCTCATCCTTACGAATAATGAACCGTTCTATTGCAAGCCACATAAGCTTTCGTATTGTGAAAAAGGCAAACTACGAGAAATTTTAGATGAGCTGATCGCGAAAGGAATTATCAAAGAAAGTACGTCCGAATACGCGTCATCTATTGTATTGACGAAGAAAAAGAATGGAGAATTGAGAATGTGCGTGGACTTTAGGAGACTAAATAAAGTTACTACGCGTGATCATTTCCCGCTTCCGCTGATCGAGGACCAATTATATCTGTTAGAGGGCAAAAAATATTTTACTACACTCGGCCTTAAAGACGGTTTTTTCCACGTAAAAATGCACGAGGAATCGGTTAAATATACCTCGTTCGTTACGCCGTTTGGACAATATGAGTAAGAATGCCTTTCGGTTTGAAGGGTGCCCCCCTCAAATTCCAACGTTATGTCACCGAGATCTTTAAAGAACAAATCAACACGGGAGATATCTCAGTTTATCTAGATGACTTTCTTATTGCTACGGAAACCATTGAGCATCATTTTCGGGTGTTGCGGAAAATTTTCGAATTACTTGTCGCGAACCGATTAGAACTACGGCTAGACAAATGTCGATTTTTGCAGACAAGACTAGACTATTTAGGTTATACAATTACTGATAAAGGTGTTCGCCCAACGGATCGGGGCCTTGAGGCAGTGGAGAATTTCCCGATTCCGCGAAGCGTTCGAGACATGCAAAGTTTCCTAGGCCTATGCTCCTATTTCCGAAAATTCGTAGAGAACTTTTCTATTGTGGCTAAGCCGTTGTATGACGTTTCTCACTAGAAAAAATGCCGATTTTCAATTCGGAGAAGTGGAGAACCGGGCTTTCGAGTCGCTAAAAAATCGTTTAATGAATGCGCCTATCTTGAGTATATATTCTCCACAAAGCGAAACCGAACTACATTGCGACGCAAGCGCGGTTGGTTTCGGCGCGATCTTGTTGCAAAAGAAATTGGACCGGAAATTACACCCAATCTTTTATTTCTCAAAGAGAACAACGGACGTCGAATCGAAATATCATAGTTATGAGTTGGAAACGCTGGCAATAATCTATGCGCTCCGACGATTCCGCACGTACTTACTCGGAATTAAATTTAAAATAATTACCGATTGCCAAGCCCTGAGTTTGACGCTGAATAAAAAAGAAATAGCGTATGTTGCACGTTGACGCACTGAGTCGTCAGATATTAGTTGTCGAGGATAATTCGTTCGATAAAAACCTCTCTTTATGCCAAAGCGACGATCCGTTAATTTCAAAGATTCGGACAGAATTAGAACACTCGGAAGGCAAGTTTTTTGAAATGAGGAATGGGCTGGTGTACCGAAAGCAAAAGGGAAAAATATTGTTCTATGTACCGGCAATGCTAGAATCTAATGTCATTCATAAGTATCATAACGAAATGAGCCACGTCGGTTCTGAGAAAACGACCCGGAATATACTAAATAATTATTGGTTCCCGGAGATAAGATCGAAAGTCGATAAACATATCAAGAGCTGTTTGAAGTGCATTGCGTTCACGCCTAATTCGGGAAGGGCTGAGGGAACACTGCATAGTATACCGAAGGGTACCGTGCCGTTCGCCACACTACACATCGATCATTTATCGCCCGCGTCGCGATTGAAGTCATCCAAAGCACAGTATATCCTTTTAGTCGTTGACGCGTTTACTAAGTATGTAAAACTGTACGCTACCAAGAACACAAGCACTTCCGAGGTCATAAAGAATCTCCGATCTTACTTCAGGCATTACAGTCGACCCTTACGTATCGTGTCAGATCGAGACAGCTGTTTTACGTCCCGCGAATTTAAAGAATTCATAAACGAGCACAATATTCAGCACATTGAGGTCGCCACTGCCTCACCTCAAGCGAACGGTCAAGTCGAAAGATACAACCACACAATATTGCCTATGATAGCGAAGCTAGCAAATGAGCGAAACATTCAGTGGTTTAACGTCCTTGAAGACGTAGAATTTGCCTGTAACAACACCATTTCGAAGGCCACGAATGAAAGCCCGAGCACTTTTCGGGGTACGCCAACGAGGAAATATGATGGACGGATTGTTAGACGCGTTAGAAGCAGGCGAACATATCGACGTAGCCCGTGATTTAATAGAGACGCGCAAACAAGCGAGCGAGCGAATTAAAGAAAATCAAGAGACGAACAAACGCGTTTATAACCGGAAGCATAAAGATCCGAAGAAATATGTGGTAGGAGATAAAATAATGATCCGAAATTTTGATTGTACGCCCGGGGCATCACAAAAATTAATCCCGCGCTACAAAGGATCTTATCAAGTAAGCCGTGTTTTAAGAAACGATCGTTATGTATTAACCGACGTCGAAGATCACCAGTTAACAAATACTCCCTACTGCGGTACATGGGAGGCGGCGAACATGCGATTATGGAAACCGTGTTAATTAAGTATAGGATAACACTGTATAGATTTAAGATAACATAAAAGAATTTTCTTTATAATCTTTAATTAAGTTCTGTATCAGATACTAAGCAATTACTTATGTTAAAATAAGCATCGTTATTTCTTTTACTTTACAATTATAATAGTTCGTCATTTGTGTTTTATTTTGATAACAATTCTAGTTTTAATCGAGACGATTAAGGGTCAGGCTGGCCGAATTGTAGCGGAATGACGAAAGCTATGTACATCGCGGTAATATACAAAGGTCTAAGGACGCTGCGAGTTATTTAGGCGACCGCTCAACGCCGCGGTCTTCCCTTATGATGCGTAAGCGAAGAAAGCCGTCACTATCGGTTTATCTTTAGCGTAGCGCTGTAAACAGGCGGCCGATCCTTATTCGATTTCAAGAGCGACTAGCGTTAGACGACGGGTCTTTTGACTTGCGATAAACAACCACCTAGATAGCGAGCCCGAGAACGTCTCGAGCACACTCCTCAGTTAAGATTGGTCGACGACGGATCAGCGCTCTGTGTAACCGAAATATACCTCCCGAATAAATGTGGTTTTGATTACCCAAGTAGCACATGAAGCTTTAAAACGTCTGCGATAACGTTGTCGTAGCTTAAACTGCAGCATTTTTGTCTACCACAGCTACTGCCACAACGTCATTGTGACGTTTTGACAAAGTCGTAGCAGCAAAAATGGGACAACATTTTTAGGCTTTGAAAATGATGTCACAGCCATATGGTTGCACAGCTATTTTGCTGTAAAGACGTTGTCATAGCCACATTACGGCAGTCGGAGTAAAGATATAAAAATAACGGATATAATTAATAAATGGATAATGTTTTTCATATGGTAAATTAATATTCAATAAAAGTTAAATTTTAATTTTAAAATTATGTAAAAAGATTGAAAAGAATATTTAAAAAATTTTTTTACTTTAACTGGGATTGAACTTCTGACAACCCGAAACCTTCGCTTCAAAAACTTAGGTAAACTTAGATAAAAAAAAAGATTAATTAATCATTGCAAATTATTATAATTTATAACTTACATATAAGTATACTAGAACGGACGCAAATTCATAAGTACAGTGATTACAGAACTACATACAAATCCTTAAGTAATAATTTTAGAGCCGCATAAATGAACGCATTAGGTCCGCTGACCATCGCTGATATATGCTAAATTTAACATAAAACTGATAGTCATGTTACTCCTTGCCTTTCTTAATAGTTGTCATGATGTCTTTACAATCATTAATACAGCTAAAATAGCTGTGGCTAAATTTTTGCTTTTTACTATTGCTATCACAACAAATTCATAGCAATTAATGCAGCTAAAATTGCTGTGGCTAGTTTTGGTTTTTTTATTGCTGTCACAACGACTTTACAGCTTTTTATACAGCTAAAATAGCTGTGGCTACATTTTGGCTTTTCTGATCGCTGTCACAGCGACTTTACAGCTATTAATGCAGCTAAAATAGCTGTGGCTGTATTTTGACTTTTTTATTAACTATCACAGCGCTTTTGCAGTTAAAAATCCAGCAAAATAGCATTTGCTGCCAAATAGATGTAATTAAGGCTGGCAGGGCGTTATACCAGCTACATTTTTGCTGTCGCAGCGAATATAGCCAGACTGTGTTACTTGGGAAATTTACTACTTTCTACAATAATTGGACCTTTGCTCCCCTTACAATATATGCTGTTGTTTTTATACTACTTTAAAAATCACTTATAATTTTATGACATAAGAATAGACCTAGGTTTGCCTAGTTTTCATGATATCAACGTGCCGCATGCACTTTTGATGAAGATAGGAAAAACTCGGAAATTAGAGTTGTTGGCTTCTGCGACCTAGGTTTGGTATATTTTTATCTGTAGGAGTACAAAAAGCGATACAAATGTCTGCAGACGATAACAAAACAGCACTTGTTTACAGAATTAATATTTCTCAAAAAATGACACTATTAGCTGTAACATCAATTAACAAAATTCGGTATATTTACACCTATAAAGGTACAAACAAAACGGATAGCGGTACAAACGTCTGCAGATGATTACAAAACAACATTCGTTTACAGAATTAAAATATCTCAAGGAATGACAATGTTAGCTCTAATCTCAAAATAGAACATTCGGTATATTTACACCTGTAAGGGTACAAACAAAACGGAAAGCAATACAAACGTCTGCAGACGATAACAAAACAGCACTTGTTTACAGAATTAAAATTTCTTAAAAAATGACACTATTAGCTGTAACATCAACTTAAAAAATTCTGTATAATTACACCTGTATAGTTACGAACAAAACGGATAGCGTTACAAACGTCTGCAGGCAATTACAAAACAGCGTTTACAGAATTAAAATTTCTCATAAAATGACATTATTAGCTGTAACATCAATTTTAAAAATTCTGTATAATTACACCTGTATAGATACGAACAAAATGGAAAGAGGTACAAACGTCTGCAGGCAATTACAAAACAGCACCCGTATGCAGAATTGAAATATCCCAAAAATGACATTATTAGCTTTAACATCAATTTTGAACATTCGGTATATTTACACCTGTAGGGGTACAAACGAAACGGAAAGCGGTACAAACGTTTACAAACAATTACAAAACATCACCCGTTTACAGATTTATAATATCTCAAGGAATGACAATGTTAGCTCTAATCTCAAAATAGAACATTCGGTATATTTTTTTTGTAGGAGTACAAACGGAAAACTTGTGTTGTTGTTTTTGTCACGTCTGGGTGATCTTCCTTCTCTCTCTATGCCTAGGCTAGTGAGAAAACGGGCGCTCTCTATTTTTGTGAGGCAACCTGCTTACACCGGCTATACCTCTGGGACGCCGAGAGCTAGGACCGAAGTTACGGATCTAGGGAATGTTGTAGGTCACAGGAGTGGGGTATTAGTTACTAGTTGGGAGTATCGAATCTATTAGCGATATCTTCGATGTCGTTTAAAATAGTTATGACTTGATCGAAAGTTATTTTACCATTCAAATATTCATAGATCAAATTGAGTATTAATTGGTAAATTGTATTGCAAATTAAGCCTTGAAGTTGTTTATTCATCTGGATGATAATAATAATTCAGGGGCTAATTAATAAAATGAATTTGATATTTATTTAATCGTCTGTGAATTCGACGCTTATTTGAGCACCAGGGATATGAAGATTATCTAAGCAGACTATGAGTTGATCGATATCAATAGTTCCTTCTAAAACGTCAGTTAGTAGCCCGATAATTATATTTATAATTGAATTTGCATCATCGTTTGTTAATCCTTGGACGTCTAATTCAGTAGATCTGGGTAGCATTTGAATTAATTGGTAGAGGCAATGATGAGAATAATATATTTATAATGAGTTAGATAAGGATTATCGTGAGATAACATGAAGGGGAACTAGAGAGAGTGAGATATCAATATCCGATACGTCTATTCATTTGGTTTTAAATATGAATTCAAAAGGAAGGTCGATGGTTAAGGAGAATGTCTTCGGGCATACGAAGGATGCCTGTCGTCGACGATGGAAATAACGTAGGGTGTTGATGGGAGCTTTGTCACCAGGCACTATCGCTGGGTGCTCGACAACGAAAGGAAGTTGAGGAAATGGCAGAAAGTTGCTTGTGCCTACGGTAAAAGTATGCGTTGCAACTATAGGTAAAATGAGGATTGGACCACGTCCAGAGCGAAATTAATTCTAGAATTCTATTTAAGAATTCTTACGCGATATATTGTCTCTTGTTATCGATATTATTAGGCGAGAGAAGGTAATGAGAAGTTGTCTTCGGGCATACGAAGGATGCCTATCGTCGACGATGGAAATAACGCAGGGTGTTGAGGGGAGCTTTGTCACCAGGCACTATCGCTGGGTGCTCGACAACGACGGGATGCTGAGGAAATGGTAGAGAGTCGTATGGACTTACGAAAGGTACGTCCAACGGCTAGAGGTAAAATGTGGATTGGACGACGTCCGAGTGATATCAAGAGTACTGTTTCTACACGTTAATATTGCTAGTTTCTGATATTGATACCTTGAATAAATTATGGAAAGGTAGTTAGATTCTAATTTGATAAATACCGATTGACAACGGGAAACTGTTAGCTGCATGCAATGCTTAACAGTGGATTTCGTTTATTTGTTTTAGGAGAAGGTAGTGATTGAAAGAGAATTGTCAGTCTAACGTAACTTAGAATTAAAATTGGCGTGTTAAATAGTCTGGGTAATTATAAGTACTTACCTTGTGATAGACTGTGAACTTCAGGCAGTGGATCGTAATACGCTCGTTCGCCTTCTTCCCTTCTCTAGGACCTCGGTCGCGGGATGTTTAGCAAAATCAACGTATTCGAGTTTTGAAGCACAAGAGTTCTTTATTTAACTTTTACTTTATAATTCTATGCGCGACTAACAATTTGAGTATGTCGACGCAGTTGACGGCAAACGCGTGACTTTATACAGAGTATCGTAAGGCTACAGAAATTATGTACTGTAGAGCTACGGTGGGATCTCGATAATGAGATGCCGTAGAGTTACGGTGAGATGCTAATGATGGTATGCCGCAATGAAGTTAAGAATTAAGGGTTTATATACCCATCAAATCGAGAAAAATCTGAGTGTCGTGTGCAATTCCCTTTTGGTGGGGATTTCTAAGAAAGACGTTTTCTTGGAATATGTCACAATAAATTGTACTAAGAGGTCACGATACGGTGACCCGCAGGAGCGAACGCTTTAGGTGTCAACTATCAATTTACGAGTTTTAGATAATCTGGACCGGATATCGAAGTTAGGCGGTGAGCTTGAGATGAGGAGCGACGATTCCAAGAAGTGTCTAATTTATTATTCTTTTGTGGTTTGAACGCTAGCATCCGATAACGCGAGGGAGATAACGGACGGAAGCGGCTTGTCACCTACGATCGGCACTTAATTATTTGCTGATTATGAGCTGATTTTAGAGAGGTCTGCGCATAGATACATGTTAAAGTTTCTTGTAGTTCGCCAAATATTCATTTGTACGTTTATGGAATCATTTCTTATATAATTTATTTTATATTATTAGTTAGAATTCTTAATGATTGATAATTTATAATAAAACTTGAGTTTAATGCAATAGGATAAGATTAGGTTATTTCTAAATTATAGAATTATGATTCCATAACGTAATATCGAGACTTTCTTGTTCTCGTTTGACTTAATTCTGTAATAAAATATTCTCTTCAATTATATCCACTTGGGCCTTATTTATAAGTCTCTTCATTTAATAATTTACTCAATAAATCTTAATAATCTTGGGTTCGTTATCGAAATCATTTAATGACTGAAATAAGGCTTCGTAAATATAATTGCGGATGAAATCTTAAAATATTAAGTGTTTGAACACTTTTAGTAATTCATCGAATGCTTGTCGCAGGCTTGTCGTTACAATGCATCGCAAGATAAGGATTTATGGAACCTTCCTCATAATAATTCTGTCAGTGATTAAAATACTTCTAAAACTCATTACTATAAGTCTTAAATTGTTAAGTAAAGTTCGACAAGTTATTATGTTTCTGATTCCATAAATAATATTATTATATTGTTTAATTAATATTGAATATTCATATATAAGTGGGTTAGTCATGATTAAAATATATTCTTATTGCTAAGGGTTAGTTTCATTTAATAATAACTGGTTAGTTGAAGTATACGCTCAGGGGTCTCGGATGACGTTTGATTGGTCGGATCGCTAGTTCCTGGTAGCGGCTAGTTAGAACTAGATAACTGGAGACCCTAGATTTGGTATGGTTAGTAATTAATAATATAAATGCTTGATTTTAGTCTAAACAATTATATGTAAAGAGGAAAATCATTAATTATCCTTAAATTTTAAGTATTGGCGCAGGAAAAACAGTAGCGCGCAAAAATATGGTTTCGCGAAAATGACGGGACGTTACACCTCCCCCCTTATTTAAGAACAAATTGCGATGTATTCGAAGGAATTTGTTCGAGATCTTTTAAACGATCTCTTAAATTCTGATATGAATTAATATCAGAAACATTATTAGTAGTTGCTGATTCGATGTTGGATGAGGCATTATCATTTGGTCTTGAAAACCCATTAATGATTACGGTAGGTTCCCTGGAGAGATCTTCAGGAGCAGAAGGTGACGGTGGTCCCTTGGCTGGTTTTTTATTATCGGTCCTATCGACAGGTCCTCGTGCGAGATGAAGTAGTAGATGAGTGAGAGAGCTCCAAATGGCTCCAGCCAAATGCATGCTCCATCCATAGGCGGAATGTAAGGCATAACCGTGAATAGCTGTATCGACGAAGACTTTTATGATGCGGATAATTATTAGAATGCCAAGGATTCCAGCGGTTGCGGATGAAATAAATCCGGTCCATACTCGTGAGGCGGCACTCTCGGCAATTTTATTGAGAGAGGCTTCGTCCAATAAATTATACATGGAGACAGCGTCGGAGTTAATGGAGTATCCCGTAATTCCTCTTGCAATTGTATTTAGAAGAGCGGGTTTCTCTGCGGGGAACATAATGTGATCCCTCAGTTTTTCTATATCTTCTTCGGAGTATATTCCGCTGACAGCGAGGGCTCCTGGCGTCAAATAATCCCAGGTTAATGTCGTCATTGGTTTTAATTGTTGCGGAGGTAACTGTCTGATTTGAGGTTCAGGTGTAAATTGAACCCATGTATCCTCGATATGGTACATAGTTGGTAATTCAAAACTGCATTCCCTTTGATTTCCATATTTAGAAATTATCCGGGATTTCGGGGTGAGAAACAAGGAAGTGTTGCGGGTGGTTACAGGTAATTCCGTGTAACATTCCTTTGTTTTCCTTACTACAACATCTACAGGTATGCATTTGACGATGTGCGTGGTTTCCCCGGTTGTAACTGCCATATAGCCGGGTCCTTTCATAAGGCGATATGCGAATTCATCTGGTTGAAGAGTAGCGAAAGACAGGGCGTTGGTGATTACCTGTCTTTCTAATTCGCATTTTTGTTGCATAACATTATAATATAATGAAGTCATTTGTTGTCGGATGTGTTTTTCCACATACACGAATTTAGAATTCATATATGTGAATATATCCAGGTTGTCCACGGGGATGATACCTCGGCTGGCGAAGGTATCGCCTTGCTTTGTCTCTAGGATAAAGAGCTTAGGGTGCTCTGTGCGAAATAAAGTGTATCCGCACAAGGGTTGTTCTTTTGTCTTCGTAAGTGCGAACGTGACGTCCTGCGTAGTCAGACTATAAATAATTGGAGAAAGAGGGTTAGTTGAATTATCTGTAATTTTAGTTGCTAAACCCTCATAAAGAACGTCATATTGATGGAAATTGCAAGCAGATGTTGGCAAGGATTTCCAATACGAGTATCCGTTTTCGGAATCGATGCAAAATCCTTCACTCAAGAGACAAATGGTTCCGGATTTTAATATTATTTTTCCGGAGTTTAATTGTACGGGAACGTGCGATGTCCTCAAGGAGATCTTGACGACGGCTTGAACAACGACGTTGTCCCAGGTTCCGTAAGGGTGTACTGAGTGCCTTTGCAGGTTCCGTCGTTATTAGTGCGTCCGGCTAAGGTGAGACTATGATAAGTAGTCTGATTAGCTCTTAGTCCGTGAATGATATTGCTATCTCCGAGAGAGAATGTTCCATCTTGGAATGCCCTTCGGCACACTGTATATCCGGTTTCGTGGATATAATCTGCCTTTCCGTTATGGACTATGGAGACATGCGAGTGCATTCCGCAGTGGTAAATTGTCCGTGATATTTCCACCTTGCACTGGATGACTTCTGCATGATTGTAGTCCGAGAGTTGTAAGAGTTGCATGTAGACGTCAGTCGAATTGGGTTTCCGTATATCAAGATTGCATTCTCCAACATCGAGCAACGATACCGAAGTAATATTCAGGTGTTGTCCGCCACAATCGAATCCAATAAGAGCGTGAATCGGATTAACGAGAACGAGAATCGCGAAGTACGACAACATGTCTGTAATAATGCATAGTGAAATATATATATATAGATATTCTTAATCTAATTGTTCGTGTATGTGATATTGCTTTAAAATTATGATTATATGTGTATGTTTGTATTCCTATAGCTTTGTAATCAAGTAGGATATATATATATGTGATTATTATTGAATATATATATATTCTTATTCTAATTATACGTAAATATATATATATTGTTTTATTATTATTATATTTTTTTTTTTTTTTTTTGTGTGCTTTTTGGGGTTTTTTTTTTCTTTATATATATATCTATATATATATAGTATATGAGGTATCCTTTTGTCACCGAGTAAAGTATGGAATTATAATAGATTATATGCACGTTTTATTCTAAAATTATGAATATGTAAATTATTATTTTTTTTCTTTTTTTTTATATATATATGCTATATGTCTTATAACTTTATTTTGCAACTGAGTAAGATATAAGAATTGTACTTGGGTATATATGTACGTTCTATACTTAAGATATATATATATTTCATTAAAATTACTTTAATTAGATCAGTTAGAACCAATGCGTAGATGTTAATTATTTAGGGTGAAGCTTATCGTAGCGAGGAATATATACTATATTAACTTACATAGATGCTTAATGATAAATAAAAATTCTCTTCTCTCTTTTTGTTATTATTTTTTCGAGGACGCTTTCGTATTTTGCTAGTTCTCTGAATCAGGCCGCCAAGCTGCGAGGGTCTGATATTGCATCCATATGTGTAGTTTTTCGCTGGGAAAGGTTGTGTTTTAACGTCTTTGGTAAGTTAGAAAGGGCGTGTCAAGTCGTAAACATATCATAGGTAGAAGTGTATGTGAGTAGAGGGGGAATGGGAGGAAAAAGAAAATGGTTTTCCACGTGCAGGTCAACGAAGAAGAATCGCACAGTCGCACTTTAGTTTTGCAGTGGTAAGAGTGTTGTGAGAAAAGAAGAATTTATAATGGAAATTGAAGTCCCGTATTCGAAAACGAGGGTGGTGATCAGGCGATTACCGATAATTCTGGTGATGGAGTTTGATAAGGAGAACGTAAGTAGTTATTCATGAATGTGTATGAGTCTGTTTTATTATTAATGCTATTACCTCTGATATTAATGATATTTGATATTTGCTTAATAATTTGGAACGGGGCGATCGAGATAGGGAAATATAGTAATTAAGGGTTTTCTTTCTCAGCCCAACGTTATTCTTTCTGTGTATCAATACACGAAGAAGGATCGCGAAGATCGGCGAGTGAGAGCCGAAGAGAGACGGCGCTGGGAGGCTTTCCTGGAGGAGGAAGGGGATGATATTTTCTCCCTGAATAAATTATTTGAGGAATGGAGCGAGGAGGAGAGATTGTTCAGAGAGAGATTTCTGATCACCGATGAGATGCTCAGTAAGTTCTTTTAAATTTTTTTTTTTTTTTTTATGACGCGGTTTGTTAATATATAATTGATAATTCGATGTATGTAACCTTTATTTGTTTGTTAGAGGACGACTGGGATTGTGGACCACCGTGGAGGGTATGCTTGTGGAAGAACGTAGTGAAGATGAGTAGACTACGTGCTGAAAGAAGGGTGCAGAGAATGATCGATTTCGCGGCGCCGGTGAGGAGGTGTGAGGACGCGGGGTACGATGATTTTGAAGACGCGGAGTACCGTGAAGAAGTTTTACGCCAAGCGGGATTCTATAAGAATTAGGTAAATAAGCTTTCTTTTACTTTGTTTTGCCTTAGGTTTATCTCATTGCTTGACATTACATTATTTTTGTGCATTGTTTCAGAACTGCCTTGATAGCGTCATCGATTCAGGTTATTCTGAAGAGCGCGCGCGCGATTGCAAACGTATATATTTTTAATAGTTCCTTTATAATAATTATTATCGCATGTATTTTACGTAATTATTAAAATTATGCTTATCGAGAAACTGCGTTATTTTATTTCATACTGCCTTCATAAGTACTTTATATACTCGTAAGATTAGAGGAAACACCGTAGAAGCATTTTATTGTTTATGATTAAGATTCATTAATTAAAATATATATATTCTTATGATTTAAATTCATATATATATGATTCGTAAGAAGCTAAGAATGCACTTTGTTATATTATTATCGTATTAATTATCGTATATATATATTATTATTTTTTTTTTTATTATTTTTTTTATTTATTAAATAGGACGAGCACTTTATTATCTACGATCAAGATTAAATAAATCAGATATTTGTCAGCCATATTTGCTTAAGACTAGTTATTTATCGTAATGTAATTGTTTCGCCAGAATAATTATAGTAGTAAGATCGAAGGAAGCTATAAAGAGACATTTTATCATTTTATATATATAAGATTAAATAGATAGGACACTTTATCGTATTAGGATTAAATAGATAGGACATTTTAAAGTTACTTAAAGTATAGTATATTTTCCAAAATGTTTTCGTTCAATGTCTTCATTAAGTATTAAAATACTTAGAGTTAAAAGTAGTAATATAGAATGTATATTTTATATAATTTTAACGATATATTATCATTTAATATATATATATGTATTATCTCTATAAATTTGAACACTAATAATGATTAAATGCTGCGTATAATTTTCATATTACGTTTTAGACTGTACGTTTAACGAAATGTAGTATAACTAGTTTACTGTATCTCCTAATTTTAGTTAATTACGCGGAATTGCATTTGCCTTGGACTTAAGTATTTATAAGGTTATAATAAAGATATAATTTATTCTATACTTTGTTATAGATTAGTGATTTATTTGGTTAATAAATGTTAAGCTAGAGACCGTTTATAGAATTGTTTTAGTTATGACTAGATAACTCATCAAGGTTAGAATATAGGTTACATAGGAGTATGTAAATGTTAGAAAATAGATTTTGTTTTAGTAAATAGATTATTTGGTTATTAGGTTGGGGTTCTCAATTCAATTTCGAAGCCAGTGTTGTTATCGTACACCGAGAGGTAAAGAACATCCAGGGTAGCAGTGTCCAGAACTAGAAGTGCGATTTTGTTAGAATAGTATGTTTTAAAGGCGTTCATGAATTCTATATAAGCGATAAAGCAATCGTTACATTGTAAAACAGAGCGTTTTTCTATGGCTATTTCGCTGCTGCAGATTTGACAGTCGGCAGGGCTCATATCTCCGTCTATAACTCCGTGACCAATTATATGTTTATAACCCTTTGGGGTTGTGCGGGTATAGCATTTAATACAAAGTCTATTGCCACTTTCTTCAGCTTGGTAGCCAGATATTCGTAGGCATTTTATTTCATATAGTTCTGGAAAGTGCTTTAACAAGGGATGTGGGTTGTATTTAAAATTCTTCCCGATGCACATTTTGCAATTAGTAAGTATAGCGTTAGTATTTATTGTTGTTAAAGTTTTTTTTTTTTTATGCGTATAAAGTAGAAATATTTAGTACGGTTGCTGCATTTAAGCAGAAATTAAGATGGTTTATTAGAAATGGAAAATTTGTTAATTAGTTAATTAATAAAAGATGTCAGGTGATCCGTAAAACAGTGTTGATAAAAAGGAGAACTGTTTCCACCTGAAGTTGATCCGGGGCCTTAGGGGCAGTTCGTAGTCACAGACGATGGAGAGCTGTTAAAGAGGATAACTGCTTTAGGCCCTGGAATAATGTTTCGTTGGCGCTGCCAACATCTGTAAACAAAGATGATACATGTTATTTTATCCTGGTTCAACATGTGCAATTTTTAACTTGTTAACGTGAACAATTCTGGGTTTATTTTTGACTAATAATTTGACGTTGCACTGCGGTAGAACTTCTATAATTTCATGGGGTCCGGTATATTGGTCGGTGAATTTTCCTTTTGCAGGTTCCTTTAGTAAAAATACACGTGATCCTACTTGAAAATTTTGTTCGTTAACTTTTCGATCGTAATAATGTTTATTTCGTTCTTTAGAGTTTATGAGGTTTTTGCGTGCGTCTTCTTGTGTGTCATGTATTCTGTTAAATAAATCAGTCAGATAATCTCGATAGGTAGTCTCTAGATTTCCTTCGACAGGTGGGTGAGCGGAGGGTAATCGGGCTATTCTACCGAAGATTAACTCAAATGGTGGGTATTTAGTTCCTTCATGAACACTAGTGTTATAAGAAAACATTGCCATGTTAATATGACTATCCCAGTCTCTCTCTTTCTGGACCTGAATTTTAAGATATTCTGTCAGTACATGATGTGATCTTTCAAGAGAACCGTTAGATTGAGGATGATAGGCGGTAGTTTTAAAGTGTTGTATATTAAACATTTTAGCTAAATTTCGTATGAGACCAGAGAGAAAATTAGTTCCTTGGTCCGTAAGGATGGCTTTAGGAGCGCCGTATATGCAAATGAAATTTCTAGTGAGCGCAATAGCAATGGATAAAGAATTAGCTTCTCTTAAAGGAACGGCTACAGAATATTTAGTCAATAAATCTTGCATAGTTAATATATATTGATTTCCAGAATTTGTTATAGGGAGAGGACCTACTATATCGAGAGCTACTTTGTCGAATGCGGCCCTAGGTGTATCTGTAATTACCATGGGTTGTCTTGTTTTTACACGTGTTAATTTCTTTAACTGACATTGACGACACCTCTGAATAAGATGCTGTATATCTTTTTTCATAGTGTTCCAATGATAATAAGGTCTTAATCGGTTATAAGTTTTAGTTACTCCTTTATGACCACCGTGAGCGGAGGAATGATTCTCGATAATGAGCGTTTCGCGTTCTTCGGCAGGGGGAATTCGAACTAAGTTTTCGCAGACTGTAATGTGGATGGGTAATTCTCTCAAAAATTCTTGAATTTGACTAATCACGTATCGCCATGGTATATCGTCGAAACGATCAGTTTTACTGATACTAAAGGAAGCTAAACGTAATTCGGTTACGGCATCTAAAAGGGAACGCATACAATTTTTTAACGTTTGTTGTTCTAAGCGCGAACGATTATTTAATCTTATAGGAATGGATATTAATGTTTTTGATTTAACTGTTTGTACATTTACTCTTTCAAACGTGAGGTTCTCATATACAGGTAGTAAATTTGCTTGTTGATATTCTTTAGCGCCGTTATCATAAGGAGTTCCATCCATTTGAATAAAAATTACGTGATCGTCTTTTTGTCTTAATAAACAGTCGCGGCTTTCGGTTACTAGAATTAAATCTGTTTCCCGTGGTTCTGCGAGTTGGAGTACTTCTTCATATATGTGATCTCCTTCGCGTAGGTCAATAACTGTTCTTCGTTTATTGTCGCCGTCTTCGCTGCTGTCGTCGTCACTGGAATATTCTTCTACTATTACGTCAGGTTCCTGAGGATGTGGATTAGGTGGAGGAGTCTTAATAACTTCGCACTAAATATTAGGGTTACTAGAAACAGGTTCGACTAATGATTCGTTTGGAGGTTCATCATACTCGTGATTTACGAATAGAGGAATGGCGAGATTAATAGGTGGATTTCTGGATAAAGCATCTGCATTATTATTTAAACTCCCTTTCTTATATTGTATTTCGTATTCGTATTCAGCCAATTTTGTTCTCCATTTCCATAATCTGGAGGAAGGGTCCTTAATAGAATGTAACCATACGAGAGGTTTATGATCAGTAATAATAGTGAATTTCTTTCCGTATAAATAAGGTCGAAAATGATTGATATTACGCAATAAACTATGGCTAAGCATTCTTTTTCGATAGTAGAATAATTTTGTTCGGCGTTATTTAACACGCGGGAGGTATAAGCGATAGGTAAATCTTTTCCGATTTGCCCTTGACTGAGTACTCCTCCGACAGCATATCCGGATGCGTCGGTTGTTAAAATGAAAGGTTGAGTGAAATCGGGATATTGAAGTATAGGTTCAGAGCATAAAGAGCGTTTTAGAATGTCGAAAGCCTCTATTTGCTTTTGTTGCCAATTAAACGTATTATTTTTCTTTAGTAGGTCTGTGAGTGGTTTAGCGACCTTGGAAAATTGAGGGATAAATCGTCTATAGTATCCAGCTAATCCTAGAAATTGTTTTATGTGTTTTTCATTTTTCGGAGGGGGAAATCTAACTATAGATGCTATTTTCTTTGGATCGGGCCTGACTCCGTCATCTCCGATAATATGACCGAGGTACGCTACTTCGTGATGTAGAAATTCGCATTTATCGGGTTGTAATTTTAAATTCGCGTTTCTTAATCTTTGCATCAATTTATTAAATTTAATTTCATGCTCTTCTAGAGATCTGGCGTAAATAACTATGTCGTCCATATATACGAATAATTCATTACCCTGTAATCCAGAAAGAACGTTATCCATTAATCTTTGAAAAGTCGCTGGAGCATTTTTTAGACCGAAAGGCATTCTTTTAAATTGATAATGACCGTATGGAGTTGAAAATGCGGTTTTAGGGGCATCTTTAGGAGCCATGGGGATTTGATGGAAACCGGAGGCTAGATCGAGAACAGAGAAATATTTAGCGGATCCTAATTGATCTAAAATATCAGTTATATTTGGGAGAGGGTATGCGTCTCCTATGGTTTTTTCATTGAGACCGCGATAGTCGATGACCATTCGCCATCTTTTATTTCCCTGCGAATCTGATTTTTTGGGTACTATCCACACGGGGGAATTATAAGGGGATGTGGAATATTCGATTAAATTATTGGATAATAATTCATTAACTTGTTTATTGATCTCGTCTTTGTGGACAGGAGGAAATCGATATTGTTTCGTATGGATAGGGATCTCATTAGTAGTGGGTATGAAATGCTGAGTGGCGTTAGTAGCTCCGAGATTATCGTCAGGAAGATGAAATCTGTCGGCATGATTATGAATTAATGATTTGACATTATTGAACTCCTCGGAGTTTAAATGTTCTAATCGTAGAAGCTGCATAGTAGCAGATGTGCGATCGCGAGAAGCTTCGTCATTGCGAACTTCTTCGAGATATGAAGGGTTATTAATATATAAAGGAGAAGTCGTTACGAGCCCTCGGGTTGCAACGACTTGGGTAGAGTTGTCTTCAAAATCTAATTGATCATTATGAATCACTGGGTGCCCTAAGGTTGCAGTGATATTTTCGTATCTAACCTTTTCATTGCATTCAGAAGAAGGACCGTCGGTCGTCTCATTCCCTCGGGTTTTGACGACACCGTCTGGGATCGTGGATCCAGACGTATCCGCAAAGTCAAAATCTTCTAATTCGGCAGAAGGGACCTCTACGTGATAAGCACGGTCAGAGGTATTAATAATGGGTAGGTAAGCTTTACCGTTAATATTAGAGACTATAGCTTCTCCGAGATATACATCTTTGTTATACACGAAGCGAGGTATATATCCGTATGATTTATCTGGGTTAGTGATATTAATGAAAAAGGGCGAGACGGATCGCGGTCCGACGCGGAGAAAACTTGCCTCTGAGAATGGAATTCTAATATCGTCGTAATGTAAGCATCGATTTTTATAATCGATAGTAGCGGCGCGTGTTTTCAAAAAGGTGTTTCCTAAAATTCCATCCTGAGGAAAAGTGACGGTATCGGGAATTATATGAAAACAGGTAGGGAGACCAAGAAAATTTATAACAACGGAGCCTAAAGTCGGCATCACTTCTGAAGATAGTCCCTGAAGAGCTAGGACATCTTCTTCGCGAATTTTTATTTTTCGATCAAGACAGTGTCGTTTTATGAGATTTACTCCAGAGCCTGAATCGACCATGAAGAGGCAGTCTCCCTGAAGGTCTGGGGATGAAAGGACAACAGTGGGTAAGCTATGGGGTTTTGCTTTTTCTTCTATTCTTCCAATACTGGTGATAAGGTATGAGTCGGGCTTAGAGGTCGCACTGTAGTAACTGGTGCGCGTTGGAGAAGAGAAGGGCGTCCCGGTTGAGCATCGTTCCGGCGGGCGCCAATTGTTACCGGAACGCTCTGGGCGTTTCCCTGATTATTGTTACTGGTAGAAGGGTGAGGAGGGGAAGAATTATTTCCGAGGGAGCGTCTGTACGCGAGCTTGCGACATTCGTCAATAAGATGTCCGGGGTTTTTACAGTAGCGACAGATTTTCTCGGTAGGGTAATTAGGTCCGGGTTGTCCTGGGATAAGAGGTTTTATAAAGGGGATATTATTTCGTGATGATTTTGATAGAGAGGATTGTTGTGGATCATGAGTTATTGGTTGTTGCAATGGTCCGGATCTATTCGAGAAATCAGCGCGAGGAGGAATGTTAGTTCTATGCATGGAAGTAGCCCGTTTGCGCGCATTTTCTGCTTCTAGAGTTTTTGATAATTTTATAGCGGTCTCGAGGACGTGGTCGAGTGAGAAGGCTCCTTCTAATTTAACTCTAATCAACAAATCAGTAGGGAGACCGTTAACGAAACTAGTACTAACACTACGGTCGATGGTATCTTTGGTGGATTCGTCGATTTCTCCGTAACAGTCGCTTTCTCCGTCGATTATAGCTGCACGTAATTCTTTTACTCTGGCTATATAATCGAAAATATCTTCGTTAGGTTTCATATAGATGTTTGCGAGTTCACCGCGATACTGATCTACAGATTTATTTGGACCGAAAATAGCTTTTAACTGTTTTGTTAATGAAAAAACAGAGTTATATTCTCTTCCTTCTACTGCGGAGTAAGCATGTCCTTGTAATTTATTAATTATAAGTTGCACTAAGTAATGTTCGTGATATTGTGGTATTAATTCGCGGGCACGTTCGCAGATTTTACTAAATTGAAAAACAGACATTTTGTGTCCGTCGTATTTAGGGATAGAATCGACTACGTCTTTAAAACGGATCGGAGAAGGTATGTCGACGGGACTAGTCGCATGAGTGTTTTCTGAAGGGAGGTAATCAAAATGAGCTCTTCTTTGATTGGATGCATCGGAAGTCAGACTATTATTAATACGTTGGTTTAAAATTTCTACTTGTCTGGGTAAAGCACTAAGGTGAGAGATTTGCTCAACTAAAGTAGTTAATATTGAGTCATGCTGGTCGTCTGATTTTTTGGTTTCGATTTCTCGTAATAGTGCTTTAAATTCGTCTGTCTTTTCCTGCAGTAATTTGTGTTGTTCTTTGAGTGATTTTTCTTTTTCTGTTAACATTTGACTAAAAATTTCAAGTTCGGATCGTGATACACCTTCCTCAGCCTCGGAGGGAGGATTAGAACTTTGCGATCGTGTAGTCGGCATGGCGCACTTACCTTAGAGAGAAATAAGAGGCTGAAAGAAAATATATTAATAAGATTAGTTACAGTGTTCGGTCGCTTAATCGGGACCGAATAGATGTCGAATTTTATAGATTTTGCGACGGGGATCTGTACGTTCAATTGTTTTGTAATCAGGATATTTGCATTCGAATTCTATTGGCGTTGGGTTGTAATCGATACTCTTATTTTCGTTAGATAGTGGTTCGGGGTCGTTTGTATTATTAGTTAAATTGTATAATTTGGTAAATAAGGGAAGGGGATTTTGGAAAGAGGAGATTGTTTCTTTGATCTGGAAATTAATCCTTTTAATTTGAACTCGACGCCCGCCTTTCCTGGGCATGAGGGAAAATAAAATGTATTTGAAATTTTAACTTATTTCTCAACTGTTGCCACACTCTTCGTCAGCGACAGTTGGTGTTGTTGCCACACTTCGTCAGCGACAACTAAGTCAAATCTCAAATCAAGATAATCATTTAGGAAAGGAATTGAATATAATTGAAAATTCAATCGTAATCGTCTGTTGCCACCCTCTTCGTCAGCGACAGCGATAATTGTTGCCACACTTGTCAGCGACAATTTGATCAAATTTCAAGTTACACTCGTTATTCACTTTCGATTTAAATTTTTAGAATTTTAACGCGAAAGAGGATTAATTCCTGAGACACAGGAGGATCCTTATCAGTCCTTTAGGCAATCCCACCGCTGCCACCAAAGTTTTTGGATTGTCACGTCTGGGTGATCTTCCTTCTCTCTCTATGCCTAGGCTAGTGAGAAAACGGGCGCTCTCTATTTTTGTGAGGCAACCTGCTTACACCGGCTATACCTCTGGGACGCCGAGAGCTAGGACCGAAGTTACGGATCTAGGGAATGTTGTAGGTCACAGGAGTGGGGTATTAGTTACTAGTTGGGAGTATCGAATCTATTAGCGATATCTTCGATGTCGTTTAAAATAGTTATGACTTGATCGAAAGTTATTTTACCATTCAAATATTCATAGATCAAATTGAGTATTAATTGGTAAATTGTATTGCAAATTAAGCCTTGAAGTTGTTTATTCATCTGGATGATAATAATAATTCAGGGGCTAATTAATAAAATGAATTTGATATTTATTTAATCGTCTGTGAATTCGACGCTTATTTGAGCACCAGGGATATGAAGATTATCTAAGCAGACTATGAGTTGATCGATATCAATAGTTCCTTCTAAAACGTCAGTTAGTAGCCCGATAATTATATTTATAATTGAATTTGCATCATCGTTTGTTAATCCTTGGACGTCTAATTCAGTAGATCTGGGTAGCATTTGAATTAATTGGTAGAGGCAATGATGAGAATAATATATTTATAATGAGTTAGATAAGGATTATCGTGAGATAACATGAAGGGGAACTAGAGAGAGTGAGATATCAATATCCGATACGTCTATTCATTTGGTTTTAAATATGAATTCAAAAGGAAGGTCGATGGTTAAGGAGAATGTCTTCGGGCATACGAAGGATGCCTGTCGTCGACGATGGAAATAACGTAGGGTGTTGATGGGAGCTTTGTCACCAGGCACTATCGCTGGGTGCTCGACAACGAAAGGAAGTTGAGGAAATGGCAGAAAGTTGCTTGTGCCTACGGTAAAAGTATGCGTTGCAACTATAGGTAAAATGAGGATTGGACCACGTCCAGAGCGAAATTAATTCTAGAATTCTATTTAAGAATTCTTACGCGATATATTGTCTCTTGTTATCGATATTATTAGGCGAGAGAAGGTAATGAGAAGTTGTCTTCGGGCATACGAAGGATGCCTATCGTCGACGATGGAAATAACGCAGGGTGTTGAGGGGAGCTTTGTCACCAGGCACTATCGCTGGGTGCTCGACAACGACGGGATGCTGAGGAAATGGTAGAGAGTCGTATGGACTTACGAAAGGTACGTCCAACGGCTAGAGGTAAAATGTGGATTGGACGACGTCCGAGTGATATCAAGAGTACTGTTTCTACACGTTAATATTGCTAGTTTCTGATATTGATACCTTGAATAAATTATGGAAAGGTAGTTAGATTCTAATTTGATAAATACCGATTGACAACGGGAAACTGTTAGCTGCATGCAATGCTTAACAGTGGATTTCGTTTATTTGTTTTAGGAGAAGGTAGTGATTGAAAGAGAATTGTCAGTCTAACGTAACTTAGAATTAAAATTGGCGTGTTAAATAGTCTGGGTAATTATAAGTACTTACCTTGTGATAGACTGTGAACTTCAGGCAGTGGATCGTAATACGCTCGTTCGCCTTCTTCCCTTCTCTAGGACCTCGGTCGCGGGATGTTTAGCAAAATCAACGTATTCGAGTTTTGAAGCACAAGAGTTCTTTATTTAACTTTTACTTTATAATTCTATGCGCGACTAACAATTTGAGTATGTCGACGCAGTTGACGGCAAACGCGTGACTTTATACAGAGTATCGTAAGGCTACAGAAATTATGTACTGTAGAGCTACGGTGGGATCTCGATAATGAGATGCCGTAGAGTTACGGTGAGATGCTAATGATGGTATGCCGCAATGAAGTTAAGAATTAAGGGTTTATATACCCATCAAATCGAGAAAAATCTGAGTGTCGTGTGCAATTCCCTTTTGGTGGGGATTTCTAAGAAAGACGTTTTCTTGGAATATGTCACAATAAATTGTACTAAGAGGTCACGATACGGTGACCCGCAGGAGCGAACGCTCTAGGTGTCAACTATCAATTTACGAGTTTTAGATAATCTGGACCGGATATCGAAGTTAGGCGGTGAGCTTGAGATGAGGAGCGACGATTCCAAGAAGTGTCTAATTTATTATTTTTTTGTGGTTTGAACGCTAGCATCCGATAACGCGAGGGAGATAACGGACGGAAGCGGCTTGTCACCTACGATCGGCACTTAATTATTTGCTGATTATGAGCTGATTTTAGAGAGGTCTGCGCATAGATACATGTTAAAGTTTCTTGTAGTTCGCCAAATATTCATTTGTACGTTTATGGAATCATTTCTTATATAATTTATTTTATATTATTAGTTAGAATTCTTAATGATTGATAATTTATAATAAAACTTGAGTTTAATGCAATAGGATAAGATTAGGTTATTTCTAAATTATAGAATTATGATTCCATAACGTAATATCGAGACTTTCTTGTTCTCGTTTGACTTAATTCTGTAATAAAATATTCTCTTCAATTATATCCACTTGGGCCTTATTTATAAGTCTCTTCATTTAATAATTTACTCAATAAATCTTAATAATCTTGGGTTCGTTATCGAAATCATTTAATGACTGAAATAAGGCTTCGTAAATATAATTGCGGATGAAATCTTAAAATATTAAGTGTTTGAACACTTTTAGTAATTCATCGAATGCTTGTCGCAGGCTTGTCGTTACAATGCATCGCAAGATAAGGATTTATGGAACCTTCCTCATAATAATTCTGTCAGTGATTAAAATACTTCTAAAACTCATTACTATAAGTCTTAAATTGTTAAGTAAAGTTCGACAAGTTATTATGTTTCTGATTCCATAAATAATATTATTATATTGTTTAATTAATATTGAATATTCATATATAAGTGGGTTAGTCATGATTAAAATATATTCTTATTGCTAAGGGTTAGTTTCATTTAATAATAACTGGTTAGTTGAAGTATACGCTCAGGGGTCTCGGATGACGTTTGATTGGTCGGATCGCTAGTTCCTGGTAGCGGCTAGTTAGAACTAGATAACTGGAGATCCTAGATTTGGTATGGTTAGTAATTAATAATATAAATGCTTGATTTTAGTCTAAACAATTATATGTAAAGAGGAAAATCATTAATTATCCTTAAATTTTAAGTATTGGCGCAGGAAAAACAGTAGCGCGCAAAAATATGGTTTCGCGAAAATGACGGGACGTTACATTTTCTACGATGTACGTTTGCAACGTTTTCATGAATTTACTTTACAGCATTTACCTCACATGAAGATACATTAGGATGAAAGGCGGACTTCGAAAACTTGATTTGTTGGCTTCTACGGCCTAGATTTGTTACGTTTCCATGATTTCAACGTGCCGCATGCACTTTTGATGAAGATAGGATCAGGATGTACGGCGGATTTCGGAAACTTGATCTGCTGGCTTCTAGGACCTAGGTTTGCCTCTCTCTGTCAGTATCTTTGTCAGAGGTTCAGCAAGAGCATCTCAAAAATGGCACAATTGAAAGCAAGTTTGTTGGAGCAAGCCACAAGGGTGAATTCGGTGGAAGAATATATTGTGTGGGAGCAGCAATGTGACGAATACATCGAATCAGTGGAAGAACAAAGTCGAATAAAACGACCACGATTACCGATCGGAGTTCGACAATCGCTTGTCTCCCAAATCGCGCGTCTCGAAGGGTTGAAGAATTCGGTACGCAGACGTTTTGTACATGCAGGTGCCGGAAGCAGTTCGCGAGACATCGGACTCATATGGCGAGAGATTGATACGGCGTTCGAGAGCCGCATCTTGACTGGTGCGGTGATAAACAGCAATCACATTGAACCTCGTCAATTTCTAGAGGAGGCCAAAGACATTGTGATCAGACACGTGCAAAAAGTGTTGCAAAAACACACTAGTGTGAAAGTGAACACTATATTTAATGGCGAGTTCATGTCGGGCGATAAACGTGCTAATAAAAGTATCAATACGAAAAACTTTGAAATCTTTCGCACCTCCGATTTACATGATTGGTACAAACGCCGCGTTATCGACCCCACACTAGCATCGCTAGAAGAGTTTCAAGAACGCGATAGTGGTTGGGCATTGTCGCGAATAATCAATTTAATTGTAAATATAAACAAGTATAATCCAATGCGTGCGGGATGCCACATTAAATTACCGCGAGAAATAATGAACAAAAGAGCAGTGGTTAATGTGCAATCAAAAGACAATGCATGTTTTGCATGGGCGGTGGTCGCAGCTCTATACCCCGCAGAAAGAAATGTGGAACGGGAATCTTCATATCCGCATTACACAACAGTGCTGAATCTCCAAGACATTGAGTTTCCAGTGACTGTGAAACAAATTAAAAAGTTTGAACTATCAAACATTTCGATAAATGTGTACAGCATCGAAGAAAAGAATATTGTCTCGATACGTCTCAGTGAGCAGAAGAAAGACAGACACGTCAACTTGCTGTACGTGGAAGACAGCAACAACATTGGATATTTCGCATGGATCAAGAATCTCGTCCGGCTCGTGAGCTCGCAATTGAGCAAAAACAATGACAGAAAATATATCTGCGATCGGTACGTGTATTTAATTAAAAACGCAATATATATAATATAAAAATGTAATATATAAGTTATATATGAGAAAAAAACTAATTATTTGTTTCTACAGATGCTTGCATTATTTCGGTTCGGAAGACAAGTTGCAGTCACATACAAAGTCACCGAAAAACTTTTAAATACGATATACAGTAACGTAAAAATTGCTGCTTCGACAAGATTCAAAGTAGGCTGTCAGGTACGCGTGAGTAAATTCAAGACCATCTTCGAAAAAGGTTTTACACCAAATTGGACTACCGATATATTTAAAATTATCAAAGTGCAGAAAACTAATCCTGCGACATATATACTTGAAGATTCGCGCGGAAATTCCGTCGCCGGAGGATTCTACGAGTACGAGTTACATCATGTTGCAAATCCCGATGTATATCGCGTGGTAAAGGTTTTGCGGAAAAGAGGTGATGATGTTTATGTGAAATGGTTGGGATTGGATAAATCTCACAACTCATGGATTCATAAAAATAATGTATTATAAACATTTATTTAAAATATTTGTACACTCTTTATTTTACAATATATTGTTGCGTCCCCCAGACGCCTCTTGAGATATCTCACTCGCACAAGCACTCTCACTCGCGCGCGAAATAAATAAGACAAAGATTACACAGAATTGAGTTTAATGGAATGAACGTCCCTTGAGAGAAAACAAAGAAACAAAGAAGAATACAATTTAGGAATATTTTGGGATATAATCTGTAGTCGCGTAGCACGTCAATATCGACAGCCAGACTAAGACTGACGTCGGCAACAAAAGTAACGCAGGAGTTGTTGATAAACAACTCCCTTGACGACGATCTCCCGGAAACGAACACGGGATAATCCCGAGGATGAGGATGCAGATCCGAGGGGGCGCAACACTACCCCCCTCCTATAAGATTGTCGTCACGACAATCCAACATGGAGATTACTGAAGACTCAGGACTGACGCTGATTCCAGGGCATCGACGATTCTCCTGCTCTTTCCAAGCTGCTGCTGTGGATGGTCGAGCGAAACGTCTGGTCCCAATCTTGCGTCTTCTTCGTCCGGACGAATCCTGCCCTCTCTGAGCTGCTGCTACAGAGTGCTTGTGCGAGTGAGATATCTCTTGAGATATCGCAAGAGGCGTCTGGGAGACGCAACATTTTGTAGAAATCTTTTACCGTGATAGCATTTAGTCTCCGGTAGTCAATGCAAAATCTCAAGGTTCCATCTTTTTTTTTACCATGACAGCTGGCGAAACCCAAGGACTCTGAGATTCTTCAGTTTTCATTTCCTCCATTATTTTATCCACTTCCTCCCTCATCTGAAAAGGAATCCTACGGGGTGCCTGTTTTATGGGGAGAGTCTTTCACATTTATAAAATGTTCGATAACATCGCAATTCCCGGCAACAATATCGCAGGAGAATAGATCTTGAAACTTATTTAGAAAATTGATAAAAATTTCTTTTTGGGATTCTTGTAACTCAATTGAACTCTTTTCAAAAAGATCATTTAAGATAGATGGAATTTTTTTAGAAAAATCTTTAATTCTTGAACATTGATAATTCTTTAGTTCTTCATTATTCGTGAATTCATCAAAAACTTTATTAAATACATTATCCAAATTAATTATTTTAAGGAAGTCAACTCCAAGAATGCATTGATCATTGATGTCAGCAATAAATAAGGGAATTTCAATTGAATAATTTCCAATTTCAATTTTTACTTTCACTAAAAAATCAATTAAAATTTTTCCTCCATTTGGACACTTTAAATTAATATTTTTTATTGGAATCTTTTCAAGATCTTCTCCCACAAGTTTACTATTTAATAAAGAGACGTCAGAGCCTGTATCTATTTTAAAGAGACAACTTTTTTTGTTTAATTTTCCAAAATATGAAAAATACTCTTTCTTTTGGATCCTTCTAACCCTACATTCAACAAAATCTGAAATCGGGGAATCATCCGAAAAAGTCGAACCTTCCCCGAAAAGTTCAAACAATTTCAGTTTCCCTTCGCGTCAGGGCACTGGAATCGTAAATGTCCGGTCTTTCCGCAAGACCAACATTCTTTTGAAGAAGAATTGTTTGCTTGCGCTTTCCTTTTCGAGTCAAATTCCTTCTTTTCATCGGAGTTCGTTCGCGCGTGGTTCCTCTCTCCTTTTTGATAATTTTGTCTTTCATAATTTTTGTGAAATCCCACATTATTTTCACTATTCCCATTATTATTCCCCTAATCTTTTTTATTCCCGTTATTCGCGAATTCTTTCTTATTTCCGTAAAAATCTCTTTTATTCCCGTTATTCCTGTTATTTCCCGTTATTATAATCTCTCTTTTTGTCAAAATTCTCGTCCCGAATTATTGTAATAGCTTTTCCTCTCTCAATAGCCAAATTTAGTGAAGTCACTCCTTCTAATTGGAGGGTTCTTTTTACAAAATTGTCGGATAACGCGGAAATGAATTGCGCGCATGCAATTTTATCACGGACTTCGTAAGGATATTCGGGGTAAGCAAGCCGCGAAAGTCTTTCCAATTCGGTCCCGAATGAAGCGAAATCTTCCCCGTATTTTTGTTTCCTATTGGTAAAGAGTGATTAATAGTTTTGAGTCAAATTTCCGTCTCCAAAAAATAATTCTAGTTTTGATTTTAATTCTGCGAAAGTTAATTCCTCAAAATTCTCGACGTTTTCTAGAACGGTACGCGCTTTTCCCCTAAGGTTCGCGGCGAGAGAGATTGTCTTTGTTTTGTCGTCCCATTTATTCGCGACCGTGATTAGGAGGAATTGGGAGAGGAACTCCCGCAGCGGAACTTTCCCGTCGTACGTGTCGGGCTTTAATTTCAAACCCGTTTTCGTGCGAAAGTCGGCGGTCACTTCACTCGCGTTTATCGCGTTTATCGCGGCACTCGCGTTTGTCGCGGATCTCGCAGTACTTGCGCAAGCCCCAAAATCGTTTTGCGTATCGCCGCAAGCCCTATCTCTATTATTTGAAGGACTTAACTGATTGGGTGTTTGGTTGGGTGAAGAAACTCTTTGAATCCTCTGCTCTAGTCGACGTAGCTGATCGTCCTTCTCTCTTAGGAGAGTCTCGAAACGAGTCTGCTGTCGATCTCGCTCTTCGCGCATCTCTCTGAGCTCTTGAAGCGCGGCTTGTAGAGGATCCGTCTCGGCGTCTTTCGCAGCCGTTCGAGATCGCGTCGCTTTCGGAGAATTCTGTGCCATCGTTGGAATTTCTTTCGGGCGATCTTTTCGGTTGATCCCGGCTGAGCCCCCAAAATGTTGCGTTCCCCAGACGCCTCTTGAGATATCTCACTCGCACAAGCACTCTCACTCGCGCGCGAAATAAATAAGACAAGGATTACACAGAATTGAGTTTAATGGAATGAACGTCCCTTGAGAGAAAATAAAGAAGAATACAATTTAGGAATATTTTGAGATATAATCTGTAGTCGCGTAGCACGTCAATATCGTTTTGACAGTCAGACTAAGACTGACATGGCGTCGGCAACAAAAGTAACGCGGGAGTTGTTGATAAACATGAAATTCGTATAAACATGTTTTGGAGATGTCGAGTATGCACATGCCGACATAGATTGATTTGTAAAATTTTACTTCGAGTTTACGTAATTCTACAGCAATAAGATTTTCCGAAAAGAAGAGTTTCAAAATAAAATAATTACTTGATTCTTATAAATCTCATCTTCTTCTTCTATCGATTATGACCCTCTGGCTGGACTTCTCTTATAATAAATAAAAACGAGCTAACAGCACACTTAACCTATGTCACATGTCACATATCACATACACGTTATATATAATATATCCCGGAACATTTAACCTATAAGCACACATCTGTCTGTGCTAAACATTACGAAGCACTAGCGCCCTTGTACCAAAAGCTGGAACTGTACAAAAATCGCGCATGCGCACATTGGGGACTTGCGAACGATGACGACGTGGACGTTTCTTACAGAAATTTTTCATATTGAAACTTTGCATCGTGATATCTTCGTTTATAATGAACGTAGAGCAAAAATAAAGACACTTTCCTTATTTAATTCGACCTCAATCTTTCGAATAAGACTAGTAAAAACTCGATCGCTTCAGCCGTTATTGAGCATCCGAAATCTATGATTACCTCAACTGTCCGATTCGCGTAAAGATGCACGGTGCCTCGCTTCTAAGCGGTCGGTTTCGCCCAAACTAGGCGCGAGACACTACCGTGTCTCTTGATAAATTGTGTGTTTTATATTAACAATTCTAATATTTATTTTAAAATACCTAACCTCATCTTTAACCTCACGCGTTTCTAGTTCTACATCTTACATTTATTCTCAAAATCTCTAAATTCAGTTGTTTCTCCAGCGTGCACGTGTCGTATAATTCCTTATTGAATAAACTATTATCGATTGAATTCTAGGCTGCGATTTAGAGAGGACGAACCGCTCATCGTTGCTAAACAATTCATTTCTTCTATTAAATTCTGGAACCTGTAGTGACTGTTTCGAGAGGACAACCCGCTCACAGTTATATACCGAAACAATAACCGACAGTGAGGACCGCCGCACGTCGACTTATTGTGAAAGTACCGCAGTCTCCAGAATGTTCTATATGATTTATAATGCCTAAGACACGCCGTGCAGAAAGGAAGAATCAGCTTCGTCGAATAGTCGCGTGTTATTACCACCCGGCAAAACCAAATGAATATTCAGCTATTATTGGCACAGATTATTACAACGATCCTGAATACGAGGCATTATTCACCAAACACGTGCTACTAAGAGAGTGGCTCGCGAAATTATCGCAAATAGACATCGAAAAACCTGAGTCCCCGCCAGTCGACATCCCAGAAAACGACCCCCGCAAATCCGGGTACCTCCAACGCAGAGCTGAAGCCTTGCACGAGCAATACGAGAAGCCACTCCAAAACATCGTGGAACTGCCATCCCCCAACTACAAGCTCGACTAAAAAGTAAGTAAAAGAAATATCTCTCGTCAACTTATGATCCTTCGGTTTCACTTAAAAGTAACAATAACATTCTACTTTAACTGTAAATGAACAACTTCTTCAACGGGCAAACCAAACTAAAATAGTACGTAGCTACAGAGTCATAAAAGTGAAACTCGGGTCATGATAAAAAAAAGGGTCAGTCATAAAAGTGAAACTCGGGTCCGATAGAAAAAAAAGGGTCAGTCATAAAAAAAAGACAAAGGAGCGATTTCTCTTTCCAAATTCTTTGGCCGGTTTCGCTTTTCGTGCTAGAGTAAGAGAACGAATATTTTCCAATATTAACACGCTTTAATTGTTTAAACAATATATTACTCATGTGTCCGCGTAGTTTTTCCAACTACATTATTTCACCCTTTGAGGAGGTATACGAGACAATCGAGACTGTCGAGACGATTTATTGTCAACGTGCCATCGGGTACATTCATCTAGGTACGGACGCCACGTTGTGCATACGTTGTTACTTCAAATTAAGCACAAGCGAAAAGTCTAATTGGGAAATTTCAGTAAAGCACCTCCTCATAATCGGCGAGTTGCTCACTGGAATAACGTGTTCCGTGTGTAATTTGAACAGATTGACACAAACTCGCGATCCACATCACCATGTCTCATGTGTCAAATCGCATATCTAAAGTATCTCGACGGAGAAGAAACTCCCTACATGAACAGTGACGGCAATACAGTAGTGACCGTTTTCCACGCGATTAACAATTCGTTCGAAAGGTACCCAGAATACCTCTAACTAAACAATGCAAATTCGTGTTTCCTATTCACTCTTGTATCTATCCGTTCCTGACGCGTGACCATACATTCGGATAGCCTCCGTCGCGGGCAATCCCCGGAAGTAAATCTCCGAAAAGCGACGTTGTCTTGCGCAATAGTCCGAGTATGTTGTTCGTGAAAATATATTCCGCGAATTATACCCCGCGACTCCGCGCGGACGTAACAATACAAATTTACGTTCGAATTACTTACAGACGTTGACATGGTAATGTTTATCGAACGGGGTATACGCGGCGGTCTGAGTCAATGTTCAAACAGATATGCACACGCTAATAACAAGTACATGCAGTCGTACGATCCATTGAAACCATCTTCGTATCTAATGTATTTCGATGTAAATAATTTGTATGGATGGGCAATGTGTCAACCATTGCCTTATACTGATTTTCAATGGGTCGACGATGTATCTAATTTCGACACATCATATATCGCGCTCGATTCACCCACAGGCTACATCCTCGAGATAGATTTAGAATATCCACGACATCTTCACGACACGCACACTGACCTACCGTTTTGCCCGACACGCGACAAGCCGCCAGGCAAGCGGGAAGATAAGCTTCTCGCAACGCTATATGATAAGAAGCGATATGTGATACACTACCGCAACCTGCAGCAATGTACGCGTCACGGCCTTCGCGTTGCAAAAATACATCGCATATTACAATTCGCGCAATCTCCATGGCTTCGAAATTATATCGAACTTAATACGCAATTTAGAACACACGCGAAAAATAATTTTGAAAAAAATTTATATAAATTTATATAAATAATGCAGTATTCGGCAAAACGATGGAAAATATGCGTAATCGGGTTGATGTAAAACTTATCACACATTGGGAAGGAAGATACGGTGCAGAGGCAATGATTGCGAAACCAAATTTCCACAGTAGAAGCATCTTTTCGGAAAATCTTATTGCTGTAGAATTACGTAAACTCGAAGTAAAATTTTACAAATCAATCTATGTCGGCATGTGCATACTCGACATCTCCAAAACATGTTTATACGAATTTCATCATGAGTACATGTCACCGCTGTATCGTGACAGATGCAGGGTAATGTACACCGACACAGACAGCCTAATATACCACTTCGAATGTGAAGATGTGTACGAGAATATAAAGCGCAACCTCGACAAATTTGATACGAGCGATTACGCTGCGGACAATGTGTATGGTATACCGCTCGTGAATAAAAAAGTACCTGGTCTAATGAAAGATGAAAATAACGGTGTGATATGACCGAATTTGTAGAGCTTAGAGCAAAAATGTATGCGAGTGGATGGCAAGAAAGATACGAAAAAAGTAAAAGGAGTCAAGAGTAACGTTGTCGCGAGAACGATAACGTTTGATGATTATACGCGGTGTTTGAATGAAGAGATTGAAATGACACGTAGTCAGTCATGTATAAGATCGAAATTGCATGAAATATACACCATTCGCGAGACGAAAATTGCTCTAAGTCCTCACGATGACAAGCGGTATATCATACCTGAAACCACTGATACATTGCCATGGAGACATTATAAAATACCTTTGTAAATAATATTTGTTGTAAAATATTTTGTATAAATATGTATATTATATGTATATTTGTATTTATAAAATTATTAGATAAATATATTGTAAAATAAAGAGTGTACAAATATTTTAAATAAATGTTTATAATACATTATTTTTATGAATCCATGAGTTGTGAGATTTATCCAGTCCCAACCATTTCACATAAACATCATCACCTCTTTTCCGCAAAACCTTTACCACGCGATATACATCGGGATTTGCAACATGATGTAACTCGTACTCGTAGAATTCTCCGGCGACGGAACTTCCGCACGAATCTTCAAGTATATATGTCGCAGGATTAGTTTTCTGCACTTTGATAATTTTAAATATTTCGGTAGTCCAATTTGGTGTAAAACCTTTTTCGAAGATGGTCTTGAATTTACTCACGCGTACCTGACAGCCTACTTTGAATCTTGCCGGAGCACTTTTGATGAAGATAGGATCAGGATGAACGGCGGATTTCGAAAACTGGAACCGCTGGCTTCTACGACTTAGGTTTGCCTAGTTTTCATGATTTCAACGTACCGCATGCACGAACTATGAAGATAGGATTAGGATGAACGGCAGCTCTCGGAAACTCGATTTGCTGGCTTCTACGACCTAGGTTTGCCTAGTTTTCATGATATCAACGTGCCGCATGCACTTTTGATGAAGATAGGATCAGGATAAACGGCAGTTCTCGGAAATTCGAGTTGCTGGCTTCTGCGACCTAGGTTTGGTATATTTTTATCTGTAGGGATACAAACATAACAAAAAGCGGTACAAACGTCTGCAGACGATAACAAAACAAGGATGAATTCGGTGGAAGAATATATTGTGTGGGAGCAGCAATGTGACGAATACATCGAATCACTGGAAGAACAAAGTCGAATAAAACGACCACGATTACCGATCGGAGTTCGACAATCGCTTGTCTCCCAAATCGCGCGTCTCGAAGGGTTGAAGAATTCGGTACGCAGACGTTTTGTACATGCAGGTGCCGGAAGCAGTTCGCGAGACATCGGACTCATATGGCGAGAGATTGATACGGCGTTCGAGAGCCGCATCTTGACTGGTGCGGTGATAAACAGCAATCACATTGAACCTCGTCAATTTCTAGAGGAGGCCAAAGACATTGTGATCAGACACGTGCAAAAAGTGTTGCAAAAACACACTAGTGTGAAAGTGAACACTATATTTAATGGCGAGTTCATGTCGGGCGATAAACGTGCTAATAAAAGTATCAATACGAAAAACTTTGAAATCTTTCGCATCTCCGATTTACATGATTGGTACAAACGCCGCGTTATCGACCCCACACTAGCATCGCTAGAAGAGTTTCAAGAACGCGATAGTGGTTGGGCATTGTCGCGAATAATCAATTTAATTGTAAATATAAACAAGTATAATCCAATGCGTGCGGGATGCCACATTAAATTACCGCGAGAAATAATGAACAAAAGAGCAGTGGTTAATGTGCAATCAAAAGACAATGCATGTTTTTCATGGGCGGTGGTCGCAGCTCTATACCCCGCAGAAAGAAATGTGGAACGGGAATCTTCATATCCGCATTACACAACAGTGCTGAATCTCCAAGACATTGAGTTTCCAGTGACTGTGAATCAAATTAAAAAGTTTGAACTATCAAACAACATTTCGATAAATGTGTACAGCATCGAAGAAAAGAACATTGTCTCGATACGTCTCAGTGAGCAGAAGAAAGACAGACACGTCAACTTGCTGTACGTGGAAGACAGCAACAACATTGGACATTTCGGATGGATCAAGAATCTCTTCCGGCTCGTGAGCTCGCAATTGAGCAAAAACAATGACAGAAAATATATCTGCGATCGGTACGTATATTTAATTAAAAATATATATATATAATATAAAAATGTAATATATAAGTTATATATGGGAAAAAAACTAATTATTTGTTTTTACAGATGCTTGCATTATTTCGGTTCGGAAGACAAGTTGCAGTCACATACAAAGTCACCGAAAAACTTTTTAATACGATATACAGTAACGTAAAAATTGCTGCTCCAGCAAGATTCAAAGTAGGCTGTCAGGTACGCGTGAGTAAATTCAAGACCATCTTCGAAAAAGGTTTTACACCAAATTGGACTACCGAAATATTTAAAATTATCAAAGTGCAGAAAACTAATCCTGCGACATATATACTTGAAGATTCGCGCGGAAATTCCGTCGCCGGAGGATTCTACGAGTACGAGTTACATCATGTTGCAAATCCCGATGTATATCGCGTGGTAAAGGTTTTGCGGAAAAGAGGTGATGATGTTTATGTGAAATGGTTGGGACTGGATAAATCTCACAACTCATGGATTCATAAAAATAATGTATTATAAACATTTATTTAAAATATTTGTACACTCTTTATTTTACAATATATTTATCTAATAATTTTATAAATACAAATATACATATAATATACATATTTATACAAAATATTTTACAACAAATATTATTTACAAAGGTATTTTATAATGTCCCCATGGCAATGTATCAGTGGTTTCAGGTATGATATACCGCTTGTCATCGTGAGGACTTAGAGCAATTTTCGTCTCGCGAATGGTGTATACTTCATGCAATTTCGATCTTATACATGACTGACTACGTGTCATTTCAATCTCTTCATTCAAACACCGCGTATAATCATCAAACGTTATCGTTCTCGCGACAACGTTACTCTTGACTCCTTTTACTTTTTTCGTATCTTTCTTGCCATCCACTCGCAAGGCATACATTTTTGCTCTAAGCCCTACAAATTCGGTCATAATCACTGTTACGGAATCATAGGACAATACCGACTCCGATCACGCCATGGTTCATCAGTCGGTCAAAATTACCGACAGTGCTACCTCGTAGTGGCGCTGTCGCCGTAAAGACAAGCGAGCGGCTGGCTGCCGTTTTCCGTCTTCTTCCTGGCAACAAGAAGTACGGACGTGTTTTCTTTCGCTCTCAGCTTTAAGTAGCTTTAAGTGCCATAAGATTCCTAAAGGGCAGCAACAAAAATAAGACATCATCTTCGGATGATTCCTTCGGTGCCAAATTCTTGCCATTTCGATCTTTGAGATCCTATACATTGAGGGCAGCAACATACAACAAAGGGAAACTTTCGAGCTTCAAAGGGGCGACCTTAGTGTCCGCCATTGGCAGTGCCTGTTACGGCGTATTTTCTGAGTGCCAGCAACAAATAATTTTGCTATCACTGGTTAACTTTGGTTACCGTGATTGGGCAGCAACTTTCGTTCGGCTCTGATCAAGTCGAACGGTTTCTCTTCTTCTCCAGGTAACAAAATTCTACATAAAGAAAATAGTTGTCCTTGTAAATGTGGTTTACTAAGGCAACGAAGATGGATATTGTTCGAGCTTCAACTGTCTCAAGGAAATATTAATGTTTATTTGATTAATCTTTTGGTTTATTGTTCATAGAAAGTTATTTCATTATAAATCTTGTTCTTTATCTCATATCTATTGTTTTAGTATGTATTAGAAAGTTAGAATCTGTTGAGACATCTTTTGATTAACCATATATAACTTTTCTTATTATTCTTTCTGATTTTGTCATATATTGAGTCTTGATTTCATTTATTATATGATTTTATTACATATGTTGAGCCTCGCTCTTATTTATTATATGTATATTACACATGCTGAGCTTCGCTCATATTTATCTATATATATAAGTTCCGTCCGTCTGTCTGTCTGACCGCGAACTACTTCCATATTTATGGACCGATTTTCTCGAAATTGGTACCAAAGTGTTGCAAATTTTTCGGGGATTGCTACTAATGTGGTGTTTTTTAGTTTCTACCCACCCACGCACACCCACCCACGCATTCACGCATTTATTGACCGATTTTCACGAAATTGGTACCAAAATTTCGCAAATTTTTCGTAGATGACGACGATGTGTTTTTTTTAGTTTTATACCCCCACCCACGCACCCACCCACGCACTCACCCACGTATATTCACATATATGTGAAAGTAGATCGCGATCAGACAGACAGACGGACGGAACTTATATATAGAGATAAGTAGAAGTTCCGACAGTAAAAATAAACAGTTCAGATTTTAAAGGAAAATTAGAGTTTTTGGTAGACAGTGGATCAGGGCCAAATATAATTAAATCAAACTCTCTATCACGAGAAACCGTAGTGGATAGAAATGAAATATTGAAATTAAGTGGAATCACGGCGCATCATGTGACCACCTTAGGGCTGGCACAGATAGATATCTTAGGATGTCCAGTCGGTTTTCACTTGGTTAAAGATGATTTTCCAATTCCACAAAACGGTATTCTTGGTTCAGATTTTTTCAAACAATTTCAAGTAAATGTAAATTACCAACAAAATTGTTTAGAATGGAAAGATATTAAAATATTTTTTGAACCAAAAGAAAATTTAAATGAAACATTAATTATACCTGGTAGAAGTATATCTCAAATGCATATAAATGTCATTAATTCTGAAATAAAAGAAGGATATGTTCCACAATTAAATGTAATTAAAGGAATTCATTTGGGAAACGCTTTAGTAACTGTTCGGAACGGAAAAGCATATTTACAAGTATTCAATACAAATGAAGAAGATCACGAAGTATATATTCCTAATATCAAATTATATGATTTTGAAACAAATAAAAATCAAATTCAGAGACAAAATCCAAACTCGAACCTAAATACAAATACTCAAAATCATTATCTGAAATAAATTCAGATCAAAATCAAAACTCTAATTCAAATTCAAACTCAAACTCTAATAATAATTTAGAACTCAATTCAGTTTTAAATATTAAGGCAAATCAAATTATAAAAACTGAATCAATAAATTCAGAATCAAACTTGAATTTACAAATTGATCGAAAAAATAAAATAATTGATGCATTACGATTAAAGCATTTAAACAATGAAGAAAAAATTCATGTTGAAAGACTAATTGAAAAAGGAAGTGATTGCTTTCATTTAATGGGAGAGAATCTCGAATATACAAACGTACTGCAACATCGAATAATTACAACAGATGAAACACCAATACATACACAACAATACCGCTTTCCAACAATTCATAAGGAAGAGATAAATAAACAAGTAAATGAATTGTTAAGTCAAGATATTATTAAACCATCAAAATCTCCGTATAATATGCCTGTGTGAATAGTACAAAAGAAAGCAGACTCGAAGGGGAATAAGAGATGGAGAATGGTGTTAGATTTCCGTGACCTAAATGATAAGACAGTAGGTGACGCGTATCCACTTCCAAACATAACAGAAATACTCGACCAGCTGGGCGGTGCGAAATATTTCTCAGTATTTGACCTTGCTTCAGGTTTCCATCAGATAAAAATGCATTCAGAAGATAGTCATAAAACAGCCTTTTCAACACCTCATGGGCATTATGAATTTGATCGTATGCCTTTTGGATTAAAAAACGCACCAGCGACATTCCAAAGATTAATGGACTTAGTACTAAGCGGAATGCAAGGGAATGAAATTTTTGTGTACCTAGATGATATCGTATTATATGCTAGTTCACTTATAGAACACGAAATTAAATTTGAAAAATTAATTGCAAGATTACGGGAAGCAAATTTGAAATTGCAACCAGATAAGTGTGAATTTTTGAGAAAAGAAGTTACATATTTGGGACATATAATAGGAGAAGATGGAGTTCGACCAGATCCTAAAAAGATTGAAGCAGTAGAAAATTTTCCAAAACCTACAAAAACTCGAAAAATGTGAAACAATTTCTAGGACTGGCGGGATATTATCGTAGATTTTTGAAAGGGTTTTCAAGGATAGCTAAACCATTAACTAATTTATTAAAAAAGGAAGTTGAATTTAAATGGGAAGATAAAGAGCAAAACGCGTTTGATACATTAAAAAATGCACTTTGTGAGAAACCAATATTACAATACCCGGATTTTACGAAACCATTTCTTTTAACAACAGACGCATCAGGAACAGCAATCGGTGCAATGTTAAGTCAAGGACAAATTGGGAAAGATCAAATAAGCTATGCTTCGCGAGTATTAAACGACGCTGAGAAAAATTATTCAACGATAGAAAAAGAATTATTAGCGATAGTTTATGCTGTACAACATTTCCGTCCATATATTTATGGAAATAAATTTATTTTAATAACGGATCATAAACCACTAACCTGACTTCATAAATTAAAAGATCCAACTTCACGATTAGCAAGATGGAGAATTAAATTAGCAGAGTATGATTATGAAATAATTTATAAACCAGGAAAAATTAACGCCAATGCTGATGCTTTATCACGAAATCCTACAACAAATATATATCCAATTTATCCTTTGTATGATGAAATTGAGGAATGCCCGGAAGACGAAGAAGCAAGACAAAGAAATGCAAATCCAAGATCTTTGCCAGTATCACCACGTCAAGGAACAATGACAGAAGAACTAGAACCAGAAATTTCAGGAATTCAAACGCGTAATACAAATAAATCAGAAGGAGAAAGTATACCCTTTACAAGGAAAGAATTAAAAGAACCATTATTTACTGACATGTAATTGAGGCAGAAATACATAATTGTCCAATTATAAATGAAGACGAAACAGAATATTTGTCTTATGAAAATATATTAGAAAATTCAGAAAATAATATTGAAAATAATGATATTAATGCAACTTCGAATTCAGAAGTAGGAAATAATTCAAATAATGAAACTTTCATAAATCAATCAATAACTATACCATCTAGTCTTTTACAAATACTTGAAAATTTGACAGGAAATGTGGATAATAATGAAAGAAATGAAAGTTACAGAATTGAGGAAACATCAAATGACGAACCAAACAACGATCTCAATGATGACGATGAGGAGGAATATGAAAATTCAGAAAAAGAAGAAGATAGTGAAAATGATTCTGATAAAGAGATTGATGAAACATTTAACGAAATTAATATAGATGAAATAGATAAATCAAGTGAAAAACAAATAATTACAAGAACAAAAAAACATAGTATAATAAATAGTCGTGATAAAATTTTTATGAGAAAAGATAATTATTTATACTTTTTAACTGCAAATGGAAAACCATGTGACAATGGGTCAAAAGAATTAAAAAGTCGAAATTTAGTACCACAAATTAAAAATGCTAAACTAGGAAATTTTGTAATAATTAAAAGAGGAAATAAATTTCATTTTATTTTTATTTGTAAAAATAATATTGAAGAAAAGTTAGAAAAGGAAACATTACAAAATTTATCAATTAAATTAAGAAAAACAATAACAGAAAATCCAATTAAAATATTAAATGTATCAAAAACTCCAGAAATAGATAATTATAAATGGGAAGAAATTTTAAATCATATCAGAGAGGCAATGAAAGGATTTCAAATAAAAATAATAGTTTGTCATGGGTTAGTTAAAATTCCAGAAGTTGAGAAAAGGAAAAATATTATAGAAGAAAATCATTGTTCAACTTTTGGGGGACATAAAGGAATTACAAAAAAGTAATAATACTATGCCGGTTCTAACCCAGGTCCTCTGAGGGGGGTGCGGGGCGCGGGGGGTTCTCCGCGGCGAGGGGTATGACGTCACGCGGGGCGGGGGTATCTCGGTGGCGCGGGGGCTGACGTCACGCGGGTGGAGGGGGATGTTTCGACAAAGGAGGGGGAGTTTTCTGAGTGCAATATTTGTAGATGGTATCTTTACGACTTTTTTATGAGGGTTCTTAGACATTTTCCCCAAAAAGGTATAGAACAAGCGCCGATGATTAACAATTTTGTACCCTCGTTAATATAATTTTATTACGGAAGCGCCGATGTCCGGCTGCTCGTCAACGGAGCGTTCTAGAGTTCATTAAAACTATGTTTTTCATTTTATGGACATTTTATCATTAGGAAAGGAATGAAGATTTTAGGGCCGACGCTGCGACGAACATGTCTAAACGTGATTTAATAGGCCTCTACCTATTTGCGTTGACGTTCGGCAGCTTTGTACCCTCGCGGAAAATCTCCCATAAAAACGAGAGCGAAACATTTTTCTTAATATTTTTTAAGGAAGAATGCAACGTATCGGCGCCAACGTTCGGCAGCTTGTGTCCTTACTCCTCTATCCATAAAACCGATATCTCGGGAAACTATCTTTTGAGATACGCCAAATGTTAGAAAAGGAGATAGAATTAGGTGAAATATATATACAAGGAGGATGAGAGCGCGTCAAACCATAGTACGATTTGAAAGCGCATAGATGCAGCGGTGAAAAAAGTTTAGTGGTTACTTTCTTGTATTAGAAGTGTTAGTGGTATAATAGTGAATAAAAGAAATAATGGAAAACATCGAGCAGAACGAACGCGACCTGTTGGAGCGGTCCCATCAAATCATCACCTTGGGCGAATATTTTGAATGGGCGCTGCGCTGCGAGGACTTTATCAAACTGCTCGAAGAACGCAGTCGTGTCAAGCGTCCGCGACTCTCCATTGGATATAGACAATCTTTGGTTGCTAGAATCGCGCGACTCGAGGGTGCAAAGACTCGATTGCAGAGACAGTTTATACCCAGTGGTGGTAATTACAGTGGCGGTAATTACAGTGGCGATAATAACACGGGAAGACTCGTTTGGCGAGAGATCGATACCGCATTCGAAAATCGGATACTGACAGGTGCGGTGATTAACGCAGACTATATCGAACCGCGACAATTTTTGGAAGACGCTAGTAGTGTAGTACTCGAGCAAGTGCAAGATGTTATAAAAATACACAACTATGCAAAAGTAAATACCGTGTTCAACGGTGAGTTTGTGACAGGTGATAAGCGCGCCAACAAAAGCATTAACACGCGAAATTATGAACTCTTTCGCACGTCCGATTTACACGAGTGGTATGAGCGGCATGTCATCGAATCCACATTGGCGTCTCTCGAAGAGTTTCAGGAACGTGATAGCGGATGGGCATTGTCACGAATCCTTGATCTTACGGTCAACGTCAACAAGTGCAATCCTATGCGCGCAGGGTGTTATCTAAACTTACCGCGAGAAATTATTACGAAGAGAGCAGTGGTGAACGTGCGATCAACGGACAATGCATGTTTCGCATGGTCAGTGGTGGCCGCTCTGTACCCCGCAGAAAGACATGTGGAACGAGAATTTTCATATCCCCATTACACGACAGTGTTAAATCTTCAGGACATTGAGTTTCCGATGACGTTAAACCAAATTAAAAAGTTTGAACTGGCAAATAACATCTCAATCAACGTTTACGGCATTGAGAGGAAGAAAGGATTATCTATTCTTCCGATACAGCTCACCGATCGGAAGAGAGAAAAACATGTAAATATGCTGTATGTGGAGGAGGACGACAGCGTTGGGCATTTCGCGTATATAAAAAATCTATCCCGGCTTGTCAGCACGCAACTGAGCAAACATGATCACAAGAAATATATCTGCGATCGGTATGTATATTTATTGCAAATTATATAATAATTGTAAATAAAATTGTAAATAAAATTGTAATTTTTTTTCTTTCACAGATGCTTGCACTTCTTTAATTTGAGCGAAAAATTGGAGGCTCACATTGCGGACTGTCGAGAAATGAACGACTGCGCTATCCGATTACCAAGCGATAAAGACAAGTGGCTCGACTTCGACAACTACAACAGAAAGGAGCGACTTCCCTTCGTGGTGTACGCCGACTTGGAGTGTGTGCTGAAGAAGACACCGGAACATGCGTCATACTCCCAACATCACGAGGTATTTAGCGTTGGGTACTACGTGCAATGTTCGTACGACAACTCGTTATCCGCGTATAATTCTCGCCGTAGTATCGATTGCGTTTCATGGTTCGCCGAAGAACTTAAAAATTTAGCGCATCGCGTAAAGGGTATTTTGTCTGATAATGTCCACATGACAAAATTAACGCAAGATGAATGGGAAAAATTTCATAGCGTCACGCAATGTCACATTTGCGAAAAACCGTTTGCGCCGGATGATACACGCGTACGCGATCATTGTCATCTGACCGGGCGATACAGGGGTCCCGCGCACTCAAACTGTAATCTAAACTACAAAGACTCTTATGTCATTCCTGTAGTTTTCCATAATCTATCCGGCTATGACGCACATTTTATCATAAAAGAAATAGCTACCGCGTATGAAGGACGCGTAGATGTGCTTCCAATAACAAAAGAAAAATACATTTCATTTACGAAGACTGTCAATAGTACCGACGACGACAAAGATCGGAAAGCTTGCATGAAATTACGATTCATCGATTCATACAAATTTCTCAATGCTAGTCTTGACAAATTGGCATCTTTTTTGAATAAGGATAAGTTAAAAATTTTGCGTTCCAATTTTTCCGCATTATCCGCTAACAATTTTGAATTATTAACGCGAAAAGGTGTCTTTCCGTACGAGTACATTGACTGCGTGGACAAGCTGCAAGACACGCGTTTACCACCACGCGAATCGTTTTACAGTTCTTTAACCGGTGACACTGTATCCGAGAGCGACTACGCACACGCCGTCAACGTGTGGCAGCAGTTCTCCATTCAAACCTTGGGTGAATACAGCGATCTGTACTTAAAAACTGATGTCTTGTTGTTGGCTGATATATTTGAAAACTTTCGCGACACTTGCATCGCGAGTTACGGACTCGATCCTGCGTATTATTATACTCTTCCTGGGTATACATGGGACGCGATGCTAAAATATACACGCGTAAATTTCGAACTGCTTACCGATATCGATATGGTTATGTTTATTGAACGGGGTATACGCGGTGGTCTAAGTCAATGTTCAGGAAGATACGCCCATGCTAATAACAAGTACATGCAGTCATATGATCCATCGAAACCATCATCATATTTAATGTATTTAGATGTAAATAATTTGTATGGATGGGCAATGTGTCAACCACTGCCTTATGCCGATTTTCGATGGGTCGACGATGTATCTAACTTTGACATCTCGTCAATAGCGCTCGATTCACCTACAGGCTATATCCTCGAAGTAGATTTAGAGTATCCACAACATCTTCACGACACGCACACTGACCTACCGTTTTGCCCGACACGCGACAAGCCGCCCGGCAAGCGGGAAGATAAGCTTCTTGCAACGCTATATGACAAGAAGCGTTATGTCATACACTACCGCAACCTGCAACAGTGCACGCGTCACGGTCTTCGTATCGTAAAGATACATCGCGTATTACAATTTACTCAATCCGCATGGCTCCGCGATTACATTGAACTAAATACAAAATTTAGAACACAAGCGAAAAATAATTTTGAGAAAAATTTGTAGAAATTGATGAACAACGCGGTATTTGGCAAAACGATGGAAAATGTGCGTAATCATGTAGATGTAAAATTATTGACAAAGTGGGACGGACGATACGGAGCAGAGGCGATGATAGCGAAACCAAATTCTCATAGCAGGAGCGTCTTTTCAGAAAATTTAATTGCCGTAGAATTACGTAAACTAGAAGTAAAATTTAACAAACCAATCTATGTTGGTATGTGTATACTCGACATATCGAAAGTGTGTCTGTACGAATTTCATCACGAGTACATGTCACCGCTCTATCGTGACAGATGTCGGGTAATGTACACCGATACAGATAGTTTAATATATCATATTAAATGCGAAGACGTGTATGAAAATATGAAACGCGATATCGCTAGATTCGATACGAGCGATTATCCAATTGACAACGCGTACAGTATACCGCTTGTGAATAAAAAGATGCCAGGTCTAATGAAGGATGAAAATAATGGCGCGATAATGACTGAATTTGTAGGACTTAGAGCAAAAATGTACGCTTTGCGAGTAGATGGTAAGAAAGATACAAAAAAGATTAAAGGTATCAAAAGTAACGTTGTCGCGAGAACGATAACATTCGACGATTATACGCGGTGCCTGAACGACGAGATTGAAATGACACGTAGTCAGTCATGTATTAGGTCGAAATTGCATGAAGTATACACCATCTGCGAGACAAAAATTGCTCTAAGTCCGTACGACGATAAGCGGTATATCATATCTGATTCGACCGACACATTACCATGGGGACATTATCAGATACCCTTATAAAATATAATGTAATATAATGTAATATAATGTATGTGCGATATGTTATGTAACATATGTGTATGTATTTCATATATTGGAACGGAAAGGATGTATTAATAAAGATTTTTCACATATTTCATGTATATTGTAATATTTCAAATACTTTTATTTGTTGTACACATTATATATTTTTTAATTTTTGAGTAATTAATAAATACAATTTGTATGAAAAAAATTGCATTGTCCTTATGTATCCAAGAGTTGTGCGAATTGTCAAATCCCAGCCATTTTACGTAAACCTCGTCACCCCTCCTGCGCAGTACTTTCTCCACGAGATATACGTCCGGATAATTCGCGCTATGCAACTCATGCTCGTAAAACGCTCCAGCGACAGATGTTTTGCGATAGTCCTCGAGTAGATAGGTTACGGGATTAGTACGCTGCACTTTAACAATTTTAATCACTTCGGTTGTCCAATTTGGTGTATAACCCTTCTCGAAAAGTTTCTTGTACTTGCTAACGCGTACCGGGTCACCTACTTTGAATTTCGCCGGAGCGGCAATCTTTATGTTACTATATACCGTTTTTAAAAGTTTATCAGCGATCGCGGGGGTGACATCGACGGGTCGCATGCCGATCGTTCGATGCTTGCGCGCGTTGTAATCCGATATGAGTTCCGCCAACGCGTCGATCCACTTGTAAGTTCCGTTCAGCGTAAACCGACTTCGAATCTTTTCAATGTTTGGGTCCACATATTTGTGCGAATGTTCTTTTTCAAAATTAAAATATACAAAAACTGATAAACGTTCTTCTTTGAGCGATGCATCTTTAGCTTCGCTGATGTGAACTTCTTCTTCTAATATTCCCGTCGATATTGCGTCTCTTGTAAATTCATGTAAACGGCTTAGAAAATCGAATTAATATTTATTCTGTTTTTAACTTTATATCATTTTTTATCAACTTTTATAAAATTTTTCTTTCCACACGAATCATTATTTGTTGTTGTCCTCTTTAGTGGAATAGGCCTACTGGGGAAACCACTTTTAAAAAAACACATTAACAATAGTACCTCATGGGTGATGTGGAAATCTATAAACCTATTGTCTCCTAATTATATTATAATTATAGGTTTTTATATATAAATTTTATAATTTTTAATATATAGTTTTTATATACATATAATTATGCAACAGACGTGTCTTCGATTAATCGAAATGTATTTTATTATATTCATATTTATATTCATATTTCAAAATATATATTGCGAAAATAAGTAACATGATTTTACGTTTTACGTTTACGTAAACGTAAATTTATATGTAACAGCGCGTTAAGAGCTTTAAATAAAACAAATATTTTAAATTATTACAGAACACATATACGTGATTAATAATAGAATAATAACTATTTGTATTATTAATACAAAATAAAAGATTGAATAGAAAATTTTTATAATAACTTTTGCTATTAGAATGCTAATTGTGCTATTACGTTTGATACGTACGTTCCTGAGACCATGTGCCGCGCTTCTTAGTTACGAGCGGCCGGCGCTGCGTTGGTACGGCGCGAGCGAGGAGTGGGGGGCAAGAGGCGTGCGTCTCGAAATCTCGCCGTAAATGGCAAGTAAATCCCAGCACTGTTGTAAAATATGAGTAGCGGTCAGTTTTTCTCCAGGAACATGAAATCGATCTTGACTGTTTGTTATTAATTTTAATACGTTCTCTTGTTCTTCTTTATTTAGATGTTCTAACCGCAGTAATTCCATAATTTGAGTAAATCGAGTTTCCTTTGGTTGTTCGGAAACTACTAGGCAGTTATGTAGATCGATATTTTCTACATTAATTTGGTGTTTTTCTTTATGATTTAATTTTCGTTTTCGTGGGAAATTTTTTATAATTTCTTGAGATTTGTTAAATAAGGATGCTGAGATTTTTGGAGACGGTCCTTTTTATTCTTGACTGTTTTATTATTTATTTTTTCAATATCTTTATTATATTCTTGAGCTTCTTTTAAAAGATTTTCCATTGTAACTTGAGAGGTTTCTAATTCATTTTCATTATTTCTAACAGATAATCCAGTTTTTGGAAATGTAAGTTTTGGAAGGGATAAACGATCCTTTGAATTTTTGGAAAAAAGTTGTGTCGAATTATGAAATGAGGTTTGGTAACTTCCCTCTTCGGAATCGACGGAGCTAGAATTTTCTGACAAGGTTTGACATTTTTCCTTCGAAATTCTAGGAATTTTTTCTTTTGGGAGATTTTTATAACTTTCTTCTCCAATAATTTTTGGATTATCAAAATTTTGAGAAGAGGTTTGGTAACTTCCCTCTCCAAGGATTTCTGGATTATTATAATTTTCAGGAGAGGTTTGGTAACTTCCCTCTCCAAGGATTTTTGGATTATTATAATTTTCGTTTAAATAATTTTTATTCCCTCTCTTACTTTTAATTTTATTCTTTCCTTGAATCATTATTGAAAATTCATCCTCATTGTCTCTAAATATCATCGTATCTTTATCTTCATGGTCCGTGTTAACGTTAGTCTGGTCGTTATCTGACCCCTCTTTCTTGTTATCAATAATTTCGATATCGTTAAATAGTTCGTTCAGTGGTTTTAAACAGAGTGTCGGTACGCGAACTTCTATTTTTTCATCTAGAGTGCTTATGACATTTAGATATGCTTTTCCAGAAATAGTTTCTACGATAGTATCTCCTAGGAAAATTCCATGTTCTATTTTTAATTTCGGTATATCCTATTTTAATCTCAGGGTTCTCTATCCTCACAAAAAATAGCGATTCTGATCTTGGAGATACTATTATGGTTTCAGGGGAGAAAAAGGGCACATTAATTCCGGAAATATCTAAATGTCCTTGAGCGTAATCTATTTTTGAAAAAGTTTGTTTGAAGAAATCGTTTCCTAATATTCCGGATTGTGGAATCGGAAAATCGTTGGCAACGATATGAAATAATACCGGTAATTCAAAAAGTGTTAGTGTAATTTCTCCTAGGGTATAGACAGGATAATTGTTTATGCCATTTAATTTTAAAATATTCGAATAATTAATACTTGTATTTTTGGGCACAAAATTTTCTTTAATTATATTCGGTCCGGATCCCGTGTCTAACATAAAGGTTATTTGAGTGGTAATTTTATCGATTTCAACCTGTACCGTAGGCACGCGATTATGTTTGTCAAGGCTTACAGTTACAGGCCTGATTTCGGGTTCGTAGTTATTTACTTGGCTTGCCGCTGCACGGTTGGGTGTGATATTCGCTCGGCCCCCGATTTTACACCCGATGTCGAGGGTCCGTTGTAGTTTCCCTGCTCTTTTTCTTTGCGGCGATTGTTACTCGTAATTCGTAATTGACATGTATCGAGAAGATGGCCCTGTTCTTTGCAATATCGGCAGAATAAATTGTCTTTATGTATTGGTATTGGATTGATTTTAGAGCGGCAATTTCTAGAGATATGGCCATAATTGTTACAAGTTTGACACACGATATTAGTATTGCGTTCATTTTGTTTCTTCCAACAATTATCAGCCGAGTGACCGGATTTATCGCACCATTGGCAAATTACTAAAGATTTATTTGTTTGTTGATTAAAGTTATTCTGTCGACATGATTTTGCATTATGACCAATCTTAGAGCATAATTGACAAGTAATGACCTTTTCCTGAATTACGTTAATTGATTGTCGAGATCGTGGGTCGCGTAACCGACATTTATCTGCGCTATGCCCGCGTTTTTTACAAATTTGACAGATTAAAATATCCGTTCCGGTGTTTCCGAAAGGATTTTGATTTTGTGGTGAAAGTTGAGTGAGCTTTCGACAACTACCTGCTGCATGCCCTTCTTTATAACAGATTTGGCAGACTTCTCGAGATAGATTAACAGGTAGCGGTGAACTTTGACTTGATTTAGCGCCTTGTCGTAAATCTGTCATTTGTTGAAGCTCTCTTTCTATTTTTAACGCGTCGGCCACGGTTTCCTGTACGTTTAAGTCTCGCGCTATTCTTTGTTCTATTTCGGGTTTTAGTCCTCTAATAAAGCATTTACACATATCTGTTTCTATAGTTGCTTTTATAGCCTGTTCAGGCATGGCGTTCCCTGAGCTTCGATATGCCTCTAGTATTTGTTTTCCGAGAAGTTTAACCCGATTCGCGTAAGTGACGACATCTTCATTATTTTTCTGATAAACGCAACCTAATTCTCCTTGTAATTGATAGACATTTTTGGAGGGACCGTAAATTTTCTTCAAATACGTTGTTAATGCAGCTACGGTATTAAAATCTTGATCTTGTATAGTACGACGCGCTTCCCCCACTATTCGCGTTCTTATAATTTTAGCGAATTGACACTCTGCCTCTTTAGGGAGCATAGATTTTGCTTCCTGGCATCCCTCAATAAAATAATTTAGTGGGGTGTTACTACCGTCAAAAAAGGGAACGGCTTCGACCGCGTATTTTAAAGTGGCGAAAGGATTAACGTTAGCCATGTTTATTGGTGGACCTCCGGATTCGCCGTTAGAATTATCGATATTAATTTTGAAAATCTGATTTTTTGAGTCAATAAATTCGACTTGGTCGGATTTGTCGGGTAATTCACTTATTTCGGTTAAATTAGAATCTCCTAAAAAATGTACGTGTGAGGCGTAGATGCTGTGAATTTTGATTTAGATTCACATGTTCTGTGTGGTGTTTCTAACGCGGTCTTGTAAAGTTCATCTATTTCGTCTTTGTCTGTTGTGCTTCTAGTTCCTTTACTCATTCCTATTCCCAAAGATCGCACATTTCAATCCCGGACGAGCCCCCAATTAAACGTATGTTACGTCCTGGCTTGCACGAAGGAAAGGCCGCTCGAAGGTCGTAACAGCGTTATCCCGAAATCGGAGTGATTTCGGGTCGAACGGACTGTCTGGCCCTTTTGCAAGTCAACGACTGGCTAGTCGCTTTTACCTGGCTTATCTCAGGGGTCCGTTTGTCGGTCCTTTTCGGTAAGGGAATTAAATTCCTTTTACGCGGGATAGGACCTTGTGCGATCTCGGGGGATATATGAGGGAACACAGGGGCTTAAATAAGACTTTAAATTCGCGTAATGTAAATAATTATCATTTATTCAAAAAAAAATAAAATTTTAATAATATTCGGAGAATTAGATATTTGAATTTGAAATGTATAGATAGTTGTATAATTCTATGTGTGTATGTGTCGTGTTTGACCGCTTGGCGGGCAGCGATTTCCACTGAGAATAGTGGTTATTTAAGTCGCGTTGGCGGATTTAATTATTTTTACACGATGTGCATAAGTGTACTCACTACTTGATCTGCACAAGTGGCTGGTTTGCGATGACAGTTCAGTCGACTCTCCGGATGGCTGGGTTCTCTCGAATTGCCGAATGAATAGGATGCTGGCTGGTAGCTGGTTGTTGAGCCCCGATGATCGCAATGTATGTTTAATGCGAGGATCCAGAAGTGTGTAACTGCCACGACGTAGGCGGAATTAATAGTGCGTTCTTGGAAGATTCGCTGCTTTTATACTATTCGTCTGCCCTTCCTATAGGGCAAAGGACGTCTTCTTTTCTTGTGACTCATAGTCATACGTTCGGTGTTTAATCCCCTTTGCGCAACGTATTGCTTCCTTGTATGAAGAGTTCTTTCCTAATTCCGATCTTTGGTCTACTGATAGCGTGTGTCGATCGTGATATTTCAACATTATCTATGACTTATTGATCAAAGTGTAGGTTTCGTAATCTCACCGATCGAGTTGTTTCACAATCACTGTCTTTCTCCGTTTAATTCTTATAACTAATTTCGGTCTTATAATTAATATGTTCGCGGAACGCGAATCTGCGTAAATCGGGGAGGAGAAAAGAATCGTGCAGTTCACAGGACGTAACATAAGGGTATCTGGTAATGTCCCCATGGTAATGTGTCGGTCGAATCAGATATGATATACCGCTTATCGTCGTACAGACTTAGAGCAATTTTTGTCTCGCAGATGGTGTATACTTCATGCAATTTCGACCTAATACATGACTGACTACGTGTCATTTCAATCTCGTCGTTCAGGCACCGCGTATAATCGTCGAATGTTATCGTTCTCGCGACAACGTTACTTTTGACACCTTTAACCTTTTTTGTATCTTTCTTACCATCTACTCGCAAAGCGTACATTTTTGCTCTAAGTCCTACAAATTCAGTCATTATCGCGCCATTATTTTCATCCTTCATTAGACCTGGCATCTTTTTATTCACAAGCGGTATACTGTACGCGTTGTCAATTGGATAATCGCTCGTATCGAATCTAGCGATATCGCGTTTCATATTTTCATACACGCATTTAATATGATATATTAAACTATCTGTATCGGTGTACATTACCCGACATCTGTCACGATAGAGCGGTGACATGTACTCGTGATGAAATTCGTACAGACACACTTTCGATATGTCGAGTATACACATACCAACATAGATTGGTTTGTTAAATTTTACTTCTAGTTTACGTAATTCTACGGCAATTAAATTTTCTGAAAAGACGCTCCTGCTATGAGAATTTGGTTTCGCTATCATCGCCTCTGCTCCGTATCGTCCGTCCCACTTTGTCAATAATTTTACATCTACATGATTACGCACATTTTCCATCGTTTTGCCAAATACCGCGTTGTTCATCAATTTCTACAAATTTTTCTCAAAATTATTTTTCGCTTGTGTTCTAAATTTTGTATTTAGTTCAATGTAATCGCGGAGCCATGCGGATTGAGTAAATTGTAATACGCGATGTATCTTTACGATACGAAGACCGTGACGCGTGCACTGTTGCAGGTTGCGGTAGTGTATGACATAACGCTTCTTGTCATATAGCGTTGCAAGAAGCTTATCTTCCCGCTTGCCGGGCGGCTTGTCGCGTGTCGGGCAAAACGGTAGGTCAGTGTGCGTGTCGTGAAGATGTTGTGGATACTCTAAATCTACTTCGAGGATATAGCCTGTAGGTGAATCGAGCGCTATTGACGAGATGTCAAAGTTAGATACATCGTCGACCCATCGAAAATCGGCATAAGGCAGTGGTTGACACATTGCCCATCCATACAAATTATTTACATCTAAATACATTAAATATGATGATGGTTTCGATGGATCATATGACTGCATGTACTTGTTATTAGCATGGGCGTATCTTCCTGAACATTGACTTAGACCACCGCGTATACCCCGTTCAATAAACATAACCATATCGATATCGGTAAGCAGTTCGAAATTTACGCGTGTATATTTTAGCATCGCGTCCCATGTATACCCAGGAAGAGTATAATAATACGCAGGATCGAGTCCGTAACTCGCGATGCAAGTGTCGCGAAAGTTTTCAAATATATCAGCCAACAACAAGACATCAGTTTTTAAGTACAGATCGCTGTATTCACCCAAGGTTTGAATGGAGAACTGCTGCCACACGTTGACGGCGTGTGCGTAGTCGCTCTCGGATACAGTGTCACCGGTTAAAGAACTGTAAAACGATTCGCGTGGTGGTAAACGCGTGTCTTGCAGCTTGTCCACGCAGTCAATGTACTCGTACGGAAAGACACCTTTTCGCGTTAATAATTCAAAATTGTTAGCGGATAATGCGGAAAAATTGGAACGCAAAATTTTTAACTTATCCTTATTCAAAAAAGATGCCAATTTGTCAAGACTAGCATTGAGAAATTTGTATGAATCGATGAATCGTAATTTCATGCAAGCTTTCCGATCTTTGTCGTCGTCGGTACTATTGACAGTCTTCGTAAATGAAATGTATTTTTCTTTTGTTATTGGAAGCACATCTACGCGTCCTTCATACGCGGTAGCTATTTCTTTTATGATAAAATGTGCGTCATAGCCGGATAGATTATGGAAAACTACAGGAATGACATAAGAGTCTTTGTAGTTTAGATTACAGTTTGAGTGCGCGGGACCCCTGTATCGCCCGGTCAGATGACAATGATCGCGTACGCGTGTATCATCCGGCGCAAACGGTTTTTCGCAAATGTGACATTGCGTGACGCTATGAAATTTTTCCCATTCATCTTGCGTTAATTTTGTCATGTGGACATTATCAGACAAAATACCCTTTACGCGATGCGCTAAATTTTTAAGTTCTTCGGCGAACCATGAAACGCAATCGATACTACGGCGAGAATTATACGCGGATAACGAGTTGTCGTACGAACATTGCACGTAGTACCCAACGCTAAATACCTCGTGATGTTGGGAGTATGACGCATGTTCCGGTGTCTTCTTCAGCACACACTCCAAGTCGGCGTACACCACGAAGGGAAGTCGCTCCTTTCTGTTGTAGTTGTCGAAGTCGAGCCACTTGTCTTTATCGCTTGGTAATCGGATAGCGCAGTCGTTCATTTCTCGACAGTCCGCAATGTGAGCCTCCAATTTTTCGCTCAAATTAAAGAAGTGCAAGCATCTGTGAAAGAAAAAAAATTACAATTTTATTTACAATTTTATTTACAATTATTATATAATTTGCAATAAATATACATACCGATCGCAGATATATTTCTTGTGATCATGTTTGCTCAGTTGCGTGCTGACAAGCCGGGATAGATTTTTTATATACGCGAAATGCCCAACGCTGTCGTCCTCCTCCACATACAGCATATTTACATGTTTTTCTCTCTTCCGATCGGTGAGCTGTATCAGAAGAATAGATAATCCTTTCTTCCTCTCAATGCCGTAAACGTTGATTGAGATGTTATTTGCCAGTTCAAACTTTTTAATTTGGTTTAACGTCATCGGAAACTCAATGTCCTGAAGATTTAACACTGTCGTGTAATGGGGATATGAAAATTCTCGTTCCACATGTCTTTCTGCGGGGTACAGAGCGGCCACCACTGACCATGCGAAACATGCATTGTCCGTTGATCGCACGTTCACCACTGCTCTCTTCGTAATAATTTCTCGCGGTAAGTTTAGATAACACCCTGCGCGCATAGGATTGCACTTGTTGACGTTGACCGTAAGATCAAGGATTCGTGACAATGCCCATCCGCTATCACGTTCCTGAAACTCTTCGAGAGACGCCAATGTGGATTCGATGACATGCCGCTCATACCACTCGTGTAAATCGGACGTGCGAAAGAGTTCATAATTTCGCGTGTTAATGCTTTTGTTGGCGCGCTTATCACCTGTCACAAACTCACCGTTGAACACGGTATTTACTTTTGCATAGTTGTGTATTTTTATAACATCTTGCACTTGCTCGAGTACTACACTACTAGCGTCTTCCAAAAATTGTCGCGGTTCGATATAGTCTGCGTTAATCACCGCACCTGTCAGTATCCGATTTTCGAATGCGGTATCGATCTCTCGCCAAACGAGTCTTCCCGTGTTATTATCGCCACTGTAATTACCGCCACTGTAATTACCACCACTGGGTATAAACTGTCTCTGCAATCGAGTCTTTGCACCCTCGAGTCGCGCGATTCTAGCAACCAAAGATTGTCTATATCCAATGGAGAGTCGCGGACGCTTGACACGACTGCGTTCTTCGAGCAGTTTGATAAAGTCCTCGCAGCGCAGCGCCCATTCAAAATATTCGCCCAAGGTGATGATTTGATGGGACCGCTCCAACAGGTCGCGTTCGTTCTGCTCGATGTTTTCCATTATTTCTTTTATTCACTATTATACCACTAACACTTCTAATACAAGAAAGTAACCACTAAACTTTTTTCACCGCTGCATCTATGCGCTTTCAAATCGTACTATGGTTTGACGCGCTCTCATCCTCCTTATATATACGAGTATTTCACCTAATTCTATCTCCTTTTCTAACATTTGGCGTATCTCAAAAGATAGTTTCCCGAGATATCGGTTTTATGGATAGAGGAGTAAGGACACAAGCTGCCGAACGTTGGCGCCGATACGTTGCATTCTTCCTTAAAAAATATTAAGAAAAATGTTTCGCTATCTGTTTACGACCGATTTTCTGCTAGGGTACAAAGCAGCCGAACGTTGGCGCCGATACGTTGCATTATTCCTTAAAAATATTAAGAAAAAATGTTTCGCTGTCGTTTTTATGGGAAATTTTCCGCGAGGGTACAAAGCTGCCGAACGTCAACGCAAATAGGTAGAGACCTATTAAATCACGTTTGACATGTTCGTCGCAGCGTCGGCCCTAAAATCTTCATTCCTTTCCTAATGATAAAATGAAAAACATAGTTGATGTAATGAACTCTAGAACGCTCCGTTGACAAGTTCGAGCAGCCGGACATCGGCGCTTCCATAATAAAATTATGGAAATTAACGAGGGTACAAAATTGTCAATCATCGGCGCTTGTTCTATACCTTTTTGGGGAAAATGTCTAAGACCCCTCATAAAAAAAGTCGTAAAGATACCATCTACAAATATTGCACTCAGAAAACTCCCCCTCCTTTGTCGAAACATCCCCCTCCACCCGCGTGACGTCAGCCCCCGCGCCACTGAGATACCCCCGCCCCGCGTGACGTCATATCCCTCGCCGCGGAGAACCCCCCGCGCCCCGCACCCCCCTCAGAGGACCTGGGTTAGAACCGGCATAGTATTACTACTACAACCCCCTCAAAAATCATAATGGCAATAGAGGTCAAGTGGCATATCATTATAAAGATCTTTTAATTATCTTTACAATGGTGCTATTTCTTAAAATTTGCGTCAATAGTTTTCGAGAAAATGCGTTTCAAAGTTTTAGGTATATTGTTACGTATCTGGATTACATCGCCTATGCGTTTCCAAGATAACATCGTCAAGGAGATTATTTATTAACAACCGACACGAGATTGTTTCTGGACGCCATGATTTGGACTTGAATGACAGCTGTCAAACTGATCGGTCGCGCGGTCTCTTGTTACGTTTATTTAACGTGCTCTTGTATTCTAATTCCATTAAAGTTATCGAATTCTTTTATATATCGTCTGGTTCATTTCCCGGCGCGAGTGTATGTGAGAGTGTGACGTTGCGTTGCGCGCTTCGAGCTATCGCGAAACTGTCGCGCGAACGTAACATTTTGGGGGCTCGTCCGGGATTGTACGACATCGAGGAAATCATTATGACGACGACGCACGCACCGAGAGCTACCCGATCGCAGGCTTCATCTCGAGCGACTGCGAGCGAGGAGTCGACGGATCAAACGTCGACGGAGACTGCAAGCCGAGACTCTGCGAACTATCCTTCAGGAGCTTAGTCAGCTTCGACAGGAGCAGAGAACGGAGCGACAGTTGATGCAGACAGAGCTGCAGAAAAGGGACGACATATTACAACGTTAGGAAATCATCCAAATAAATCAGCTAAGTCGTTCCAATAATATTCCGGTTTCCGCGAGCGCGAGCGATCGTTATATGGTTCCAAATCGCAGCAATTCGTGCGCGACAATTATTACGGGAAATTTAGGATTTAAATTAAAACCTGACACCTTCGACGGAACAGTCCCTTTAAGAGAATTCTTTTCACAATTCGAGTTGATTGCGCGAGCAAATCGTTGGGATGACGAAACTAAGAATGTGGCATTAAGTTCATGCTTAAGAAGAAAAGCGCGCGCGGTATTAGAGTGCATAGATGATACTGAAAATCTCAATTACGACGAATTAAAATCTAAATTAGAATTGAGATTTGGGGAAGGACATCTTTCCCAGTCTTATTATTCCTTGTTTACAAATAGAAAACAAAAAGCGGGAGAGGATGAGGCTACTTTGGGTTCGGAAATTGAAAGATTGGTAAAATTAGCGTATCCCGAATGTTCGCATCATATCCGCGATAAGATCGCTTGCGCAATATATCTCTGCAATCTCGAATAGACTTATGAGAAGTACTCTTCAATTAGAGGCTATCACTTCCTTGAAAGTGGCCGTACAAAGAGTGATGACAATTAAAGTCATTCAAGAAAATAATTATGAAGGACAGGGAGATTTTAACGAGAAATATAAAAATGAGGATGAATAATGCATCCAAAATCCAATTTTGTTTATTATTTAATTTTATGTGTAATTTAGTGTAATTGAATATTATTAGTTTACTCGTTTATTTTTGTTGTAATTTCAAGGGATTTGAAAAAGAAGACGAAGGAAAGTTATTAATTTATGTTTTGGAAGTTTTGGACGAAAAGGAAAGGAAGACTGGAGGAGGAATGATTTGAACGAAAAGGAAAAGGGAAAATTATAAGAAGACTGTCTCACCCACGGTTTTTGATCGTGGTTTTCCCGTGGGTCGTAGGGCAAATGCCGAGGCAGGAACTTGGGCATGGGTCCACGGAAAAGTTACCCCACCCTTGTTCGAAGACTAAAATGCAAATTCAGTTTTGAAAACAACTTTTATTTTTTAAATGGTCGAAATATGTATTCCCCTTCCCCGCCGACCATGCAGTATTAAAGTCTTCGTGCAGTGTTATGTCGAACATTCTGCAGTACAGTTTGTACTTCACTTTCACGATTTTTCGTTTTAAGCTGTGAAAATGATTTTTAGTTGTGCGGAAAAAATCGAAATTGTTACACTTTATTTCAAGAACAATGATTGCGCTAGAGCTGCAGTCCAAATATTCAATGAGAGACATGAAAAAATTATTTACTACACAAATGTTTCGAAGCTAGTGAAGAAATTTAATAAAACGGGATCAGTACAAAACCTGAAACATCACTCGGAATAGACAAACATAAATGAAGATGTTGAAATTGCAGAACTTGGATGAAATTGAATCTTGTTCGCAATTTAAAACGAAAAATCGTGAAAGTGAACTACAAAATGTTGTATTCTGTCAATGGAAACCAAACTTATAGAATATAGACTATTGTTATGCTTGCTGCCGATTTTATCACTTGCTAAACATAGTAAAAAAACTTGACTAATATCAACAATCTTCTGACCTTGAAGTATCCTACAATATTCAAAGTCAAAGAATGCCGGTACTGCAAAATGTTTGACGTAACACTGAGCAAAGACTTTATTACTGCATGATGGTCGGAAGGGGGGGGGGGAGTACACATTTTGAGCATTTAATAAAATAAAAGTTGTTTTCAAAACTGAATTTTCATTTATTGTATCTGAAACTTATTTTCTCGAAAACTATTGACGCAAATTTAAAAAAAAAATAGCACCAATATAATAATACCAATTTTAGAGTTACACATTTTTTTTTAAATTGAAAAAATTTCAAATATTTATAACTTGAAGAAAAATATAAATATTGTCATTAATAAGGTGGTCATTTTTTGATCTTTAAATTTTTGAATAAAATATTAAAAAATTTAAAAAAAGAAAATTTAATAGTATTTTAGTCAATTTTAATCAAAATTATTATTTTTTCTCAATGAGAATTCTTCGATTTAAAAAAAATGTATAACATTTTTAACTAAAAAAAAAAAAATTTTTGAGCTATTGGCAAAGAAGGGATTCAAATATTTTTGATTTTTTTAAAAACTATTTTTTGATTTTCTTTTCAATTTTTTTTTTCAAAAATCGCATTTTTGGTATTTTACATCATTTCGATTTAAAAAATAAGTATTTACAAAATTAACAGGCACATATTTTGAAGTTTTAAGGGTTAGAAAAAAAAATTCCAATATTTTAATTTTTTTAATATATTAGAATTTTTGTTTTTCCTGGCCCTTAAAACTTCGAAATGTTTTCGAAGTTCGAATGTTTATTCGCCAATAGCTTAAAAATTTTGTTTTTAAATCTACAATGTTATACATTTTTTTGAAAAGCTCGAAGGGGTCTCATTAAGGAAAAAAAATAATTTCGGTTAAAATTGATTAAAATACTATTAAATTTTCTTCTTTTAATTCTTTCAAAATTTTTTTCGAAAAATACATTTAAAGACAAAAATCGACCACGTTATTATTGACAATATTTTTATTTTTCTTTAAGTTATAAATATTTAAAATTTTTTTAATTAATTTAAAAAAAATGTGCAATTCGAAAATCGATAAAGATAAAAATCTAAAAAAATTCATGGAACTTTCAATAGATAGAAAAACATTTAAAAAATGAAGCAAATAAAATATAGTCGGGGAAAAAAGTCATTGATTTGGTATAGAATGCCCCACATATATTTATATATATATATATATATATATATATATATATATATATATATATATTATATATACAAGTTTATAAAATAGGTCAATGACTAAGGTCGTTTTTACGTTATTTACAGACCGTTCGCTCGGTGTGGTCCTTTTTCGGCAACAGAATTTAATCTCTTTTGCTCCGAATGAGACCCTGTGCGATTTCGGTTTACGGGAATAAAGGGATCGAGTTAATAAATATTTGCCACAAATTACATAAAAATATTTATATATTCTAACATAAAGAAAAATTGAATAGAATATACAGGTTGAACTAATTTAATGTTCCATCTCAAATATCGTTTTTTCTAAGCTTTTTACAAAAAAAGCTTTTGTACGAAAGTTGTAGGATTTCGAGAGAAAAAAAGGATAGCGCTACTAACTTTTTTCTAAAGGGCGATTTTCAAGGTTATTTGATGATTATTTATGTTTTTTAAACTAGAATTACCTCAATTTTTTTATATTATTTGATTCCTCGCAATATTCACTGTAAAAGTTATAAAGGTAAAATAGCCAAAAAGTGAATAATTTACGAGATATTTTATACTTTAGTTTAACATAATCTTACACATAAATTATGGAATCTCGTAAAATATTCATTTTCCGATGATCTTACTTTAATACTTTTATGCACAAAATAATGAAAGGATGTACAGAAAACACATAGTTGTTTTAAAAAAAAGTATGTAGCTGCTATAGTTGCAAATTACATACTTTTTTTTAAACAACTATGTGTTTTCTTTATATCGATTGATTTCTTTCATTATTTTATGCATAAAAATATTGAGGTAAGATCGACGAAAAATGAATATTTTGCGAGATATTCCATAGTTTATGTAAAATTATGTTGAATTAAAGTACAAAATATCTCGTAATCTATTCACTTTTTGGCTATCTTACCCTTATAACTTTTTGTAGCGAATATTGCGAGTAATCGATTTATATAAAAAATTGAGGTTTCATTTAAAAAAATATAAATGACCTGTAAATAAACTTGAAAATCACCTTTTAGGAAAAAGTCAGTAGCACTAATTTATTTCCCCGTCGAAATCCTACAACTATTATTTTTGAATCTTTTTTCATATTTTGCTTAATTTCAGAGATATTTGTTTGGGGAAATTAAAATACAGAGTATCGCACTTTAATCTTTTGATTTTATTTGAGATAACATAGCATTTTTTAAAGACACGCGTTTTTTCACCAATGGAACACCTTGCGATCTTTATCGCGCTGCTATAATGAATTCTTCAACAGTGTAGATGTGTCTTTGTTATCGTCTCTTCTCGTTAACATTATGTCAAAATTGCGCGACTGACAAGATACGTGTACAAGTACTATCTTTTTAAATGTGGAATTTAAGCATAGTGGCTGCATATCGTCGGGAAAGATGTATGTGCTAAATCGATATTAGTCTGGAATCGATTTTTTCAGATCAAGCAATAAATATCAGTAAGATGGCACCAGTGTAGTTGTGCTAAAAATTTTAAATCATATACTTGGCGCGTGAAATGGCGAACTTGAGCGTGATCGAGCAAATTAAAAAAAAAATCTACTATAATCTACTATGTACTACTAGCGTTGAGAGATATTTCGCATTGTCTACGATCCTGATGAGAGAGTATAACGCTGAGATTCTTATGATAACTTTCTTTGATTAACAAGTCTATGATAGCGTTGCATGATGACGATTCCCGATATAAGATCGTTTATCGATCAATTATTACTAATTTCGGGGAAAGCGTGTCGTTAGAATAATCTTCCAGACCACACGGTTAGGTAACTCCTCGCGAAAATCGATTATATATTTCTTCATTTTTAATAAAATATTATCATCATAGCAACTCTTTCGCTCCTACTTCTGTTTTTCTTCTTTTTTTCACTCGTATCACATTGCAAGCATTGATATGCATCTTGTTACTATAATATATTGTGCTGTTGTAATAAAATAAAAATCTCTTGAATTGAACATTGGATATGATGGATAAATGTCGAAGAAAAGTTTGAACGAAAATCGTTTTCTCGCATCTCGTAAGATTGTATACGTCAAAGGATGTTTCCAGTATACGTTTATTTCGCAAAATGATTAATTTAAGTTTTACGAGTTTATGAGAAAACTAACGATGTAATATCAATATCGTGTGTGTAGAAATACGCACGTGCGTCGTATATTTTTTAAATATTAAAAAATTTAATTTTTTAAATATTAAAGATATCTCAGTAAAGTTTAAATCAAAGTAAAATTCTACAATATAATATTTTATAAATGTTATTGTAAATTAGTATAAATATAAGTTATTTATTTGCATTTTTACATATTACGTTTAACTTTTCACGTTTAACTGTGTGTGTGTGTGTGTGTGTGTAAGTTTTAATAACTGTAAGATTTCGTAATCTATGTAAGACGGAAAATTTTAATTTTATTTTGTTAAATATTTGACACTATTAAAAAGAGCATTAATTGTGAGACCGAGTTGTTCGATCAAGAGAGAGACAATTAATCGATTAATTCGACACGTGCATCGAGGATCTTGGTACTTCAGTGAATCATAGAGTAGCATCGATTATAGATAGATAGAGAGAGAGAGGGAGAGGGAGAGAGGGAGAGAGAGAGGGAGAGAGAGAGAGGGAGAGAGGGTGTTCAAAGCTGCAATAAATAATTATACATTATTTCTGTAATTTCAAAAAGATCTGTTAATTTGCGACTTTGAGGACAAAAACAAATAGGCAATAAATCTGCGATGACAGATACGCCAATAAAAAACAACATAAACATATAAACACGTAACAGCCACCGCGCCGGAACACAACCACCGACGTCGCGAAAAGCATGCGCGGCCGCATCACGTGGGCACTGTAAGGCCAATCAATTGCGCGATCTAAAGACTCGCGCATGACAGGCACGTACCTACTCTGCGCGGATCACGAGGCAGCCTATAGCGTACGGCGCCTTCGAGTCACCTCTAAATGTTTAAAATTAAGGATGATTATTGGCGCTCGGCGAAAAGGGTGACTCCTTGACCGAATCAATAAAAGGAGCTCACCCATGATCATCTGGGCCTTATCGCAGTTATCCGTCGTGAAACCGCATATCGCACGCTTGTTATACTGCTTATACCTAATTAAAACCGCTGTCGACACCCGCTATCAACCAACTAACGATCTCGAATTACGGACTAGAACTCTATTACGGCACTATTGTTAGTAGTGACAAACACTGTTTTGTTGTATATGTTAAATTTTGTTAATACAGTAAACATTGTTAAACTAATATCTGAGTGCACTTATCGCTTCGCTTCCTCAATATATCCGCTTTCCTGCACGCGCTCGTGAACAGAGGGAGAGAGGAAGAGGGAGAGAGGGAGGGAGAGAGAGAGAGAGGGAGAGAGAGAGAGAGAGAGAGAGAGAGAGAGAGAGAGAGAGAGAGAGAGAGAGAATGAGTCTTTATTTAGCTTTCTCAGCTATTTGCAGTGTACAGAATTAGATTCAATTGACCGCAGACATAACATAATTTCTTAAAGTACGTTTGAATACATTTATGTTTGTACATTCCTTGGCTACAGCCGGTAGGGCATTGTACATTTTCACACCTTCATAGAATAAACTTTTTTGCGCATTTCTTGTTTTCCGAAAATGAATTCTAATGTCTTCAGCTTGTCTTGTTTGAATTCCGCTTAATTCTTTTATTACTTGTATTTTATTGCATAGTTGTATTGGTAGCATTCCTATTACTAATTTAAATATAAAAGTACATGCATTGAAATATAATCTCTGTCTTATTGACATAAACTGTAACGCTTGTATCATTACTTCTATCTTAGTATATCGATTACACTGCAATATAACCTTCATTGCCCTATTCTGAGCCACTTGCAGTCTATTAAGTTGTGTTTCACTCATACATATTAATAATGTTGCGCAATACTCAAAGTGAGGAGCTATAATCGCCTTGTACACAAAACATCTCGTATATGTTGATAAATTACTTCCTATTCTGTTTAGGAAACCTATTTTTTTTCCTACCTTTTTTAATATGTAGTCACAATGATCTTCAAATTTTAAATTACTATCAATAATTACCCCTAGATACTTGATTTTTTCAACTCGCTCAATTACAGCATCCTCACCTTTTAGCATGATATTCCCTAACAATTTTTTTCGTATGCCTCTTACTATCATATATTTTGTTTTGCTCGTATTTAATTTTAGTGTATTTATTTGCAACCAATTTTTTACTCTATTAAACATAAAATTCATTTTATATTCAAGCTCTTCACAGCTATCTCCGGTTACATACAGTATAGTATCATCCGCAAACATTTTTATATTATAATCATTATGACAGTTATCCACAATATCATTTATATACACAATAAACAGTAAGGGTCCCAACACCGAACCTTGCGGCACACTGTATTCAGTAGTTAGTATTTCCGACCAATTATCATTTAATTTTACCCGCTGTTTTCTATTATTTAGATACGAATTTAGCCATTCAAGAACTCTACCTCTTATCCCATAGTCATACAGTTTATTTAATAATCTTGCTCTGTTAACTGTTTCGAACGCTCTCTTGAAATCCATAAAAATAACTCCCACCATTTTACCTTCACTAATGACTAATTTCCAATTATCTATAATGACCTGTATCGCTGTTTCACATGAATGATGCTTCCTGAAGCCAAATTGATGTTCCGATATAATGCCTTTACTTTCTAAATACGATTCTAACTGATCTTTAACCACTAATTCTAATACCTTTTCGTACAATGGTAAAGTGTTGATTGGTCTATATTCGCTAGCTTTTTTTGGATTTGCAACTTTCGGAATTGGTATAATTGTTGAAGTTTTCCACCCCTCTGGGCATTGACCTTCAATGAGCGAACTATTTATTACTCTTGTAAATTCTTCTTTGATAACAGGCACTGCCATTTTTAATATATTACTCGATATGCCTTCATCTGTTCCTGTTTTATTTGGTAAACTCATAACTATTTTCTCTAACCTATTGACTTCTACTCTCACAAATCTATCCATAATTTCCTCATTATTTATAGCTTTAATAGATTTTGTACATAAGATTTCTTCCTGACTACTTTTTATAGAACTAACTATTTTATTAATACTTTCCACATAATATATATTAAATTTGTTAGCTATATCACAGTTATTCCTAGCGTCTAATATCTCAAAGTCTATATTATTTATTTCTTTATGGATCTCTGGTTCACCGTTTATTACTTCTTTTAATGTTTTCCACAATTTTTTTTGATCATTCCTGTTATTATCAATCATGTTCTCGTAAAATTCTTTCTTTTTACATCTAATGATTTTAACTACCGTATTTCTCTGACTCGTAAACTGTTTCCAATCATGTTCGTTCCCTGTAGATACTGCTCTCTTATATCTCTCTTATTAGCTGCAATTCTTATCTCATTAGTAAACCATTTTTTTCCTTCCCACACCCTTGGAATTCTGTAACCTTTTTTTGGAGCGATCATATTTAATGATTTCACTATACTTTCTACAAAATTCTCAGCCCTTATATTTACATCTACATCAAGATCATTTTCTATGATATTTTTGCTTATTAATTTATTAAATTCATTTACATCAAATTTACTGAAATCCCTACTTACAAATTCTCTATATTTATCTTCTAATTTTTTAACATTAAAATTAATTTTTAACCATGCATGGTCTGTAATTTTTGGTTCACTAATTACTTGAATATTTAATTTTTTATTGGCAAAAACTAAATCTATTAGTGTGTGACTATTTTTAGTAACTCTTGTTGGTTTATCCACATATTGCTTCATACCCAAACTCAACATTGATGTTTGCAATTTTCTCACATAGAATGTATCGTTTAATATATCTATATTAAAATCACCTATCACTATACAATTTTCTTTGTTTAACAGATTTTCTATAATATTTTCTAATGATCTTATAAAATCGCCATCACTCGCACTCGGTGAATGATATATTACCGCTAATTTACCTTTATAAAAGTTTACCTTTATATTTAACGCAATACACCAATAATTAGAGCTTATTTTATCAACTAAGATTATTTCAAATTGAATATCATTTCTCATGTATAAGGCAACTCCTCCTGTGAATCTGTTTTCTGCATCGTATCTAACTAAACTGTATCCTGGTACGTTTAGCTCGTTATCCTCAATATCAGGTGTTATTCTTGTCTCCGACAGTGCCACAATTGCAGGATTCATCTTCTTCAGGATCAAATGTTGTATTTCATCCTTATGTGCAACCATACTTTGTGCATTCGTGTATAGAAATGACTCTTCTCTTATTTTTAATTGCTATTCAGCAGTACTCCAGCCAGTTCTTTTTTTTTCTTCTTTTAATGCTTTTATAAAGGTTGGACATTCCGGACTCAATGCATCATGTTCCTCATTTATTCTAAGCTTATATTTCTCGTTTTTGTACATACAATTTATACATCTCTTATTTAGTGCAGTACATTGATTTATGCATACCTGCACATTTGTAACATGTATCTTGCTTATTACAATTACGCGCGATGTGATTGTAACCCCAGCATTTGTAACATCTTTTAACATTAAAGTGTTCATATACTAAACACTTTCTCCATCCTACATTTAGTTTCTCCTTTTTCAATATCAACTCATGAGTTATTTTGTCCACCTCAATCAGCACCGATCCGCCTTCTCTCCTTCTTCCTTTCGGTTGCTTAGCATCTCTATCTTCTTTAATAATTTTCTTAATCATTTTCATATAAAAACCTGTTCTATTTCCATTAATCTCATTCTGCTTTATAATTGTGTTCACAAAATTGTCCTCGTCTAGACTGATTTCTTCATCGCCTACATTTATGATTTTTAGTTTTGGATTTATCAGCTTTGGTTCGGTGACTCTGTAATCCTCACCAAGTTTAACTTGCACCGTGTCTTTCAATTTTCTCATCTCCTCCATATTCTCGCATCCAAGAATAACTGAGCCATTATTTCCATTTCTAAGTTTTGTAACTCCTACTGCCAGGTTTTTTATGTCTACTTTTTCTTTCATGACTTTCTTGGTGGCTTCACTCTCTTGCTGCTTCCTAGGTTTAATGATTATAATATTTTCGTTCTTCTTTTCCTGTACTACCTCCGAAAATTTTCTTTTTGGATGTTCTTTTGCCGTTTCACTAAGTGTTTCTTGTATATAATTTTTAATCTCATCCATTTCTCGCTTTATATTAGTCATTTCTTCATGTAATATTTCCTTCATAAAGTTTTTAATCTTGTTTTTACATATCATTTCATCTTTTATCTCTTTTATAGCTCTTACGAGCAAGTCTACTTTAGCATCGATATTCAGTGACTTACTCGCTCCCGATCCTTTAGTTCCACTGCCTGTTGATGTGAGCGTGCTTGTATTAGAGCCTGTAGATCCTTGAGATCCTCGTCTGTCTTTGCTGTCCTTGCTGCTTCCCGTCACAGCCGAGGCTTTCTTCATCTCTAATTCAAATCTATCAAATGGACCCTGACATAATACTAACTCTTCGTTTTTATCATAGATTTTATGTTTGCTAACACATCCTGGATGATAAAACAGCTTATTACGATGTTCGTGGTAACAGCCTTTACATGACACCACTTGACACTTTATATCTTTTTTACATGCCGAACATCTATATTCTGCATATTCATTGTTCATGTTGGTAGTGTATACCAGACCGACAATACAAACATAACAAGACAGTCACCTCTATCTCACTTTATCTGTCATGTCAACTTTGCTTGCCCGTAACCGCTACAAAAGTCTTGGTATCCTGAGTATGTGATGCACTTCTCACGCCTATATTTAAGAGCTTTTCGGCTAGATAATGCTCATGGCTAATATTTGTAACTTCTCACCATGCCTTGAGAAACTTTTTATATCCCTCGCGACTATATCACTGTTTAAAAGGTTCACTTTTGAGGAGCGATCTTTAACACGTCTTTCCTCTTTTCGAAAAAAGAGACAGAGAGAGAGAGAGAGAGAGAGTTACTAATCTAATAATATATATAAAAGTCTCTCTCTGATTCTTATGCAATTCTAAAGGATCAAAGACACACGTGTAATCCAAAAATTCAAGCATTAGAGTATATCCACACAAACTTGCATAGATGTATAAGCGAATGTATAAAAAATTTGATTGGTTTATCTTCTTATACGTTTATGGACCAATCAATTTTCTTATGTATATGTTTATACAAACTTGCAAATTTGTGTGGATATATTCTTACGCAACGTTAAACATACGCAGAATTCACGATCACAGTATACCGTGCAACTTCATGGATTCGCCGATTAATCAGCGTGCTCCATGTGCATTAATTACTTCTTTTTGATCGCAAATACCTCGTGACTGATTAATTTTTCTCTTCCATTCTGAGTTTCTTGGTTTGTTTTTATAGCGTTCTGCATCAAAAAATGATTATCACGCGAAATTCTCTTGTTCGAACAATTCGACATATGGAAGTGCCTCGCTTTGTTTTGATAAATCGATCGATAGATCGAGCGTCATGCGACTCTTCTTTTATTCGGCCGCTTTATCTTAGCCACCGAATTATTGTTTTAGTTCTAGTTGCGGTCATCAAAATTGTACTTGCATCCACGATTACTGGTGTGTCGTTAAGTAAGTGTGACAAACAAAGCGCGAGTGTCTTATGCGGATCTCGAGTAACTTTTGAGCATTCTGGGCGATTTATGTTTTCTTGCGATCGCAACCTACGACGCGGATATGAAGATATCCGACGTGCGCGTTCAAGATTTCCGATCGTGAGGGCATCTCGAGTGGTGTTCGACACCGTCGCGTAATGCGTAGAATAACCACCTAGCAATTCAAGATTTCCGTGTGATTATTTTAGAACATTTTACCTAGTATGTAATCATCTTCATAGTAATTTTCTTTTTAACTCGAGCAATTCGGTCGAGTTAAAATTTGGCACAAATTGCCAACGAATTGCGGACGACGTTCACGATTAACTATGATGTCAGATAACAAATTGACAATTGCCCCAGTCTTAAGTTAGGTTAGGTTAGGTTAGGTTAAGTAAAGTCACCGCAGCGGTCTTTGTTACCGCTGCGGTAAAGCCGGGCACAAGGCGGGTGGATGCACAGAGCGGCCTTGCTGCCCGTATTGTAAAGATCACGGGCGCAAGGCCGACCATAGGTACGGGGGGAGGGCCTGTGCCTATGCGAAAATAACAAAAAGGGGAGGGAACAGTAGCAGGCAGGAGCAGGAGCCGAAAACGAAAGTAGAAGGGGGGGTCAAGGGGAAACAAGAACCCGAGAAGCCAGCTCAAGCAACTGCTGCTGGGGCTGATAAGGAGGCTAGCCTGGAGGGGGTGAGCAAGGTGTAATTATGCCTCGTGGCAATGCTCATCTCCTTCAGGTTAATATTAACCACTCGGCCGGGGCGCAAGACTTGCTCATGCAGCACCTGGCGGAGTGGGGCATCGACCTAGCGGTAGTGGCGGAGCCGTACCAGATCCCACAGCAGGGAAACTGGCTGGGGGACACCCTGAGCTCCGTTGCCATTGTTGGAAAAGGAGAGAGGGAAGCCCTACCATTATCCCTAATGGGGAAAGGGGAGGGCTTTGTGTCCGGAAGATGGGGGGAAACCGTGGTGGTAGGGGTGTACTACTCTCCCAATAGGGATCTCACCCAGTTTGAGGAGTACTTGGGTAGGTTGGCGGATGAAATAAGCCGCCACCTCCCGGGCCGAGTCTTGGTCATGGGGGACCTAAACGCCAAATCTGATGCGTGGGGTTCCCCCGTGACCAATGCAAGGGGTGAGATCCTGGAAGAGTGGGGGGCACAACTCGACCTTCTGGTCATCAACAGAGGGTCAGAGTTTACCTGCGTGCGGCACAACGGGGGATCCATCGTAGATGTTACATGGGGATCCCCTCAAGCCGCACGTATGGTAAGTGGCTGGCGGGTGATGGTGGGGTCGGAGACCCTATCGGATCATAGAAATATAAGGATGGAGGTCTCTGACCCTTCCTTAGGACGCCGGCCACGCCCCCGGGAGGAAAGACGCGGTGCACCCCTGCCCCCCCGATGGGCGTTTAAGCGCCTTGACGAGGACGCCTTAATGGCGGCCGCCACAGCCAAGGCGTGGGAAGAACCTCCCGCGCCTGACGCCTGCGACGCAAACGAGGAGGCGGCCTGGTTCCGATCGGCAATGGTGGAAATTTGCGATTCCGCCATGCCGAGGAGCCAGGCCAATCATAAGAAGAGGGGAGTGTACTGGTGGTCTGAGGAGATATCACGGTTACGCGCAACGTGCATCCGCTCGAGACACCGGTACACCCACTGCCGACGCAGGCGTCACACGGTTGACGAGGCGGCCGAGCTGTTGGAGGTATACAAAGAGGCGAAGAGATCCCTCCAACGAGCCATTAAGGAGGCCAAGGCCCGGGCCTGGGACGAGCTCCTGGAGACCCTCAATAAGGATCCATGGGGGCGTCCATACCGGATTGTAAGAAAGAAATTGCAGTCCGGTGGACCCCCGATCACAGAGGGTCTCCAACCCGATGTGTTAGAGGAGGTGGTCACCACTCTCTTTCCTCCGGACGTGGAGGAAGAGGGTGGGGACAGACCCTTGGGTCCACTAGTCCGAAACCAATGGACGGAGGACCTAAGGGTCACCGGGAAGGAGCTCGTCCAAGCGGTTAAGCGGCTCCGGGCTAAGAACACTGCTCCGGGGCCGGATGGAATACCGGGCAAGGCCTGGGCCATGGCCCTAGGCGTCCTCGGGGGCCGTCTGAGGCAGCTGTTTGACAGCTGCCTCAGGACGGGACGGTTTCCCGATATTTGGAAGGAGGCTAAACTAGTTCTCCTTAGGAAAGAGGGGCGCCCCGCAGACTCACCTGCGGCGTACCGCCCCATTTGTTTATTGGATGAGGCGGGCAAGCTATTCGAAAGGATAGTAGCTGCCCGCCTCAGGGACCACCTATCGCGGGTAGGACCCGACCTGGCGGAATGCCAATACGGATTCCGAGAGGGCAGATCGACGATCGACGCTATTATGCGCGTCAAGGCCCTCTCGGATGAAGCAACGGCAAGGGGCGGCGTGTTGATCGGGACGAGTTTAGATATCTCGAACGCGTTCAACACGCTGCCCTGGGAATGCATCCGCGAGGCACTCCGGTACCACCGGGTGCCTCGGTACATTCAGGATGTGGTCGGGGACTACTTCAGCGATAGGTGGATATCCTACACGGGGCGGTACCAAACGCCGCATCGCAGGAGGATGAGTCGGGGGGTTCCGCAGGGGTCGGTCTTAGGACCACTCCTGTGGAACCTCGGATACGATTGGGTGTTGCGGGGCGCACTTCTCCCGGGCATGCACCTAGTGTGTTACGCTGACGATACGCTGGTGCTTGCCCGGGGCGACAATTGGGAGGGGGCCCGCCGACTTGCATCGGTGGGTCTGGCACTCGTCGTTGGACGGATCCGCGCTTTGGGACTGAAGGTGGCCCTCCAAAAGACCGAAGTCATTCACTTCAACGGTCCAAGGAGGGGACCACCTCGGTCCCATATAGAGGTAGAGGGAGTCCGAATGGAGGTGAAGTCCCATTTGAAATATTTGGGACTCACGCTCGACAGCCGATGGAACTGGCGGGAACACTTCTGTCGCTTAGCCCCCCGGATAAGGGCAGCGGTCAACAGTATTGGTTGCTTGCTGCCCAACATCGGGGGGCCGAGGGAGAAGATCCGTCGCCTCTACATGGGGGCGATCGGATCCATGGCGCTCTACGGGGCACCTGTGTGGGCGGGCGACCTGATGGTACCCAGTCAAAGACTGCTGCTAGGTCTGCAGCGAAGACTGGCCATCAGAATCGTCCGCGGTTATCGCACGGTCCCCGTGGAAGCGGCATGCGTGGTGTCGGGGTCGATACCCTGGACCCTGCTGGCGGAGGTGTACAAGGAACTGTACGAGCAGAGGAGGGACCTTCGCCAGCGGGGCCTGGCCCTGACACCGAAAGCGGCAGAAGTGGCCCGGCAAAGGGCAAGACAGCGCGCAGTGGAACGATGGTCGGAGGAACTACTCCGACCGAGGGCCGGTCTGCGCGCTGTCCAAGCAATTCAGCCGGTTCTATCGGATTGGCTGTCGAGAGATTTCGGACTCTCTTATAGGGTTGTGCAGGTGCTCACCGGGCACGGTGAGTACCTGCACGATAAGGCGCGGAGGGAGCCAACGACGAAGTGCCACCACTGTACGGAGGTCAGGGACACGGCGCAACACACAGTGGAATTCTGCCCAGCATGGGCGGAACAGCGCCGTGCCCTGACCGATGCAATAGGGGGAGATTTGCAGCTCTCCAGCATGGTCAAGGCCATGCTGGAGAGCAAAGAAAAGTGGAGCGCCGTCGCCTCCTTCTGCGAGGACGTCCTAACGCGGAAGGAGGTGGCGGAAAGGGAGAGAGAGGAAGACCCGGACGCCGACCCGATGCGTCGCAAGAGGGCTGGCGTCCGGAGAAGGAGATTCGCCGCAGCCGCGGCGAGAGGATAGCGGGAAGGAGTTGTGCGAAGAAGGCGGGATCGGGAGAACAGTGTTCCCCAGATCCCGCCTCGGAGGGGGGGGAGAGTCGTTCCTCTAGGGGGACGGCTCTTCCCCTCGTGAGGAGGTTCTCTCGGGGACCGTGGCCGAATCCCAACCCCCTCTGGGGGCGGAGGGAGCCCGATCCCCGGAAGAAAACCAAAAGAGAGGCGGAACGGAGGGGACACGATCCTCGCCCCACGGGACGAGGTTCACGGGCCCCTCCCTCCCGCTTAGGGATACTCCCTCTCTCGAGGGGGTCTTCCGAGAGGTGCCCCCCCCGTGTCACGGCCGAATCCTAACCCCCTCCGGGGGCGGAGGGAGCCGTGACACGGGGGGGCGGAGGGCTCGCAGGATCTTTGGAGCGGGGGCTTCGGAGATCCACTGCACGCGGGGTCTCATGAGGGGGAAGAGAATGGGTGGCCCCATTCTCTTCCTTCCAGGACCGGGGTAAAACCCGGTCCTTTTATCAAGGTTTGGAGCGCAAGCTCTGCGTGCAGCGACTCCGGCGTATGCGAAAGCGATTTCCGGGGCCGCTGCACAAGCGCTCAGAGGGCCACCGTGTGGTTTTAGTGGGTCGGGGGAGTCCCCGGGACGCATTTGAGTCCCGGTGGGCGTTGATCCCAGCCCCACATAACCCTCTCACCTCCCCCGAGGTGTGAGGGTATGCGGTCGCGCATTTCCACACGTTAAAAAAAAAAAAAAAAAAAAAGGTTAAGTAAAGTCCGTTATTAAATGTTAAGTAAAGTCTGTTATTGACGGTGATTATAACGTATATTGATTGTGCAATCAATTACTATTGACGAAATTGTATAAGTATTAAGATATATTGTAAAGAGATTATCCCTTGGCATACCAAGGCGTTCCTGAGCGTAGATATCCCTTGGCCGTCCCAGCGCAAGTCTTATTAAGATCCTATCCTCCCTCCACCATCCAGATTCGGGAACTCCCATGACACATACGCACACATGTATACATTATTATTATTTGTTACCTAACTATTAAAATGAAAAATTATTGTAATAACCAATCGGGACCATAATATATTTAGACAATAAACTCTCCCCCCTTTATGTCCCGATTGACGACCTCCGTACTTATGTAACACCCGCGAAACACACACACACACACACACACACCTTTTTATAGATTAAATCCCGCGCGCGAGTTAATTGTTACTTATGTATCCGTCTCTTCACCGTTTTTATTTATATAAATAAAACTTAATTTTATTATGAACTCGCGTTTAATTAATTGATTAACCCGCTCTCATTTCCTCCGTCCAGAGATCGCACAGGTCCCATCCCGCGCAAAAGAGATTAAATTCTCTTGCCGAAAAGGGACCACCGAGCGAACGCCCTTTAAATAGCGTAAGAGCGACCCTCGCGGTCGTTGACCTATTTGGGGCCTAAACACGTTCGTTCGGCTCGAATAAAACGCACTACCTGGCGTTGTTCGATTTAAGTAGTTACGTCCTTCCTTTCGACTCTTCCTTCCTTGAGTCTGGACGTAACATACGTAAAAATTGGGGGCTCGTCCGGGATAGAAATGTGCGATTTTTGGTAGCGGTAATGAGTAAAGGAACAAGAGGTCAAACTGATAAAGATCAAGTAGAAGAACTTTATAAAACTGCATTAACAACACCACATAGAACATGCAAATCTAAACCTAAACCATCTGATTCCGAATTAATTCACACATCCATACCTTTAGTACCTTCAACTTCAACATCTCGAAAAATTAATTTTTCATTGAAAGATCCTTCTTCAGAATTCGATTTAACCGAAAATACTTTAGTAGCCGAATCGCCCGAGCCAGATTCTGACGCTTTCGCCGACGACGTGGTAGAAACTTCAACCGTACGAAATCTAATTGATAAGGTCGATATTGACAATTCTGATAGCGACCCCGAGAATCAGCAAACATGGCGCAACCTAACCCGTTTGCTACTTTAAAGTATGCGGTCGAAGCCGTCCCTTTTTTTGACGGCAGTAATATTCCGCTAAATTATTTTATTGAGGGTTGCGAGGAGGCGAAATCCATGCTTCCTAAAGAAGCCGAGCCACAATTTACCTAAATTTTAAGAACTCGAATAGTAGGGGAAGCGCGTCGAACCATAAGAGATCAAAATTTTGACACTGTATCACAGCTACCCACATACTTAAAACAAATTTATGGGGCTACTAAAAATATCTATCAATTACAAGGAGAATTAGGGTGCATCTATCAGAAAAATGAAGAGGATGTTGTTACTTACGCGAACCGCGTTAAATTCCTCGGAAAGCAAATACTAGAGGCTTACAGGAGTTCGGCACGTATTACCTGACCAAAATATAAAAGCAACAGTAGAAAAAGATATGTGCAAATGCTTCATTAGAGGATTAAAGCCCGAAATAGAGCAGAGAATCGCGAGAAATTTAGATGTACAGGAGACCGTCACTGACGCGTTAAGAATAGAAAGAGAGCTTCGAGAGATGACAGGTTTACGACAAGGCCAAGTCGTTAACTCAGGCCAATGCCCAACTGCGCCTACTAATCAAGCGCGGGGAACCTGTCAAGTCTGTTTTAAGGAAGGGCACACTGCAGATATTTGTAGGAAGCTCACTCAATTTTCTCTTCAACCGAATCTTCAACCGAACACCGGTACTGACATTTTAATCTGTCAAATTTGCAAAAAACGTGGACATAGCGCGGATAAATGTCGTCAACGCGATCCTCGGTCTCGTCAAACAATAAATGTAATTCAAGAGAAAGCTATTATTTGTCAATTATGTTCGAAGACCGCTCACGACGCGAAATCATGTCAACAAAATAATTCGAAACAGCAACCTAATAAACCATCGGTGATTTGTCAATGGTGCGATAAGGGCGGTCATTCGGCTAGCAATTGTTGGAAAAAACAGAACGAACAACGGAATTCGGGAAATAACACGAATATCGCTTGCCAAATTTGCAACAACTTCGGTCACTCCGCATAAAACTGCCGCTCCAAAATAAACTCAGCATCAAGGCCTAGAGACAATTTATTCTGTCGGTACTGCAAGGAACATGGCCATCTCCTCGATAATTGCCAACTACGAATCGCGAGTAACAATCGCCGTAAAGAAAATAGCCAGGGAAACTACTCAGGTCCCGCGGCGTCGGGTGCGCAACGGGGGGCCGAGAAGACTTCACACCCGTCAGGATCCCAGGCCAAATAAATCAACCGAAAACAGAAATACGGCCTGTAATAGTAAACCTCGCTAAACACAGTCGCGTGCCCACCGTTCAGGTCAATATTGATAAAACGACCGCTCACACCACCTTTATGCTAGACACGGGATCCGGACCAAATATAATAAAGGAGGATTTCGTACCCGAAGATACTAAAGTCAATTATATAAACATTTTAAAATTAAACGGGATAAATAATTATCCTGTTTATACTCTCGGCAAAATTACACTAACGTTTTTCTAATTACCAGTCTCGTTCCACATAGTAGCTAACGATTTCCCGATTCCGCAATCAGGAATATTGGGAAATGATTTCTTCAAGCAAACCTCGTCGAAGATAGATTACGCACAAGGACACCTAGACGTCTCCGGAATTAGTGTACCTTTCTTCTCTCCAGAAACTATAGTAGTATCCCCAAGATCCGAATCATTGTTTTACGTAAGAATAGAAAATCCAGAAGTAAAAATAGGATACATACCAAGATTAAAAGTAGAGCACGGAATCTATTTAGGGGATACTATCGTGGAGAACGTCTCTGGAAGGGCATACTTAAACGTTATAAGCACTCTAGACGAGGAAGTAGAAGTTCGCGTACCAACGCTGCGTTTAAAACCTTTGAACGGATTACTCGACGATAATGAATCGGACAACGAGACGATTGACAGCTTAAAGGAAGAAATACCCGCACAAGAAGAATCCCTGGATGTCAAAGCCAACATTAATCGAAGAGGAAGACGAAAAAATCAATAAGGAAGAGGAAGAATTTGAAAATGAAGACGGAAGATTTGATAATAAGGGAAACAAGACTATAAAAGAAATTCAAAACAAAAATGAATTTTAAAACAAATTTTTTTTAAATAAAAATTTTAATAATCAAAAAATCCTTGGAGGGGGGAGTTACCAAACCTCTCTCGAAAATTTAAATAATTCAAAATCCCTTGGAGAAGGAAGTTACCAAACCTCTCCTGGAGGGGATATTTCTAGAATTTCGGAGGGAAATTTCCAAACCTCGACAGAAAATTCTAGCTCCGTCAATTGCGAGGAGGGAAATTACCAAACCTCACTACGCGATTCGACACAATCTTGTTCTAACTTAGGAGAGAAAAATTCCTTATCATTTCTAGATATCAAATTTCCGAAAGTTGGATTATTCACAGAAGACCACATGACAAATTAAGGTCATCTCATGTCACTATAAAAAACCTTCTTGAAAAGGCACAAAAATATAATTTAAATATTGAAAAATTAAACATTAAAAACTCTAAACGCATGAAAAACAATTCCTAACCGTCTTCAAAGGTTTCGACGTCTTTATTAAATAAATCGCAAGAAATTATAGATAAATGTATGCGAAAACGAAAATCTAAACAGAAAACAAAAATCTAAAAGAAAACAACAACAAATTAACGATGCAAACAACGACTTGCATAATTGCCTAGTGGTTTCCGAGGAAAAGGAGAAAGACCGCTTTACACAAATTACCGAATTATTACGATTGGAACATCTAAATAAAAAAGAACAAGAAAGTGTAAAGAAATTAATAACAAACAGTCAAAATCAATTTCATATTCCCGGAGAAAAGTTAACTGCAACTCATGTACTCCAACATCAAATACCAACCACAGATGATCGACCAATTAACACTCGTCAATACAGATTCCCGCAACTACATAAAGAAGAAATAAACAAGCAGGTAGAGGAACTGTTAGAAGGAAGCATCGTAAAAGCCTCACAATCGCCATACAATACGCCCATATGGATCGTGCCGAAGAAAGAGGACTCCAAAGGAAACAAGCGTTGGAGAATGGTCCTCGAATTTCGGGCTTTAAACGACAAGACCATCGGAGACGCATACCCATTGTTATAGCCCTAAAAGCTATAACTATAATTATTAAAATCACTTAATATAATTATTATTATATTGTATATATTACACAAAAATAAGTAAGACGCATGCTTGCAAAAGCGCTGAGGCAATAAGAATTTCGACAAGCATATGAAATCCGAAAAACGAGACTAACGCTGAGTAAGCACTGCGCTAATTAAGAAATTACCAAAATCGCAAGCAAAGCGTTCCATTAACCTCCTTCGCTTGCGACTAGTAACCCAATTATTAGATATAAAAAGGACCCTAAGACAACTCTCGAGGTCCCAGTCAAGCTGTAGTAAAGCGCAAGTACATTAATACTAAACCACGACACGATTGTGAACAAGTGATCTACGCAACAACTGTGTAAGCATACTTTAATTTGCGTCATCCCAAGACGCTCATATACTTTGTACAACTGACTATTTATATTAAATATATTGTGAAACCACAAACGGGAGTGAAATTCCCCCTGACGTTCCCGAGCTTCCTAGTTCTAATTCGGTAACGATCCCTTAACTATCCTGTGCCTCACAAGGGCATAACATAATTTGGTGGCAGCGGTGGGATCTACCGAAGGATCGTCTTGTGACAAGGAGTGACAAATACTTCCGAAAATCAGTTGACAAAATCAATCACGAGAACTGTCACCGTTAGTGATAAAACAGTGAACGTACGAAACGCCGAGAGCCATCGCCATAAAAACGACGACCAACACCGTGGGACCACCATTGACGAGACAGCACCGCCAAGCTGCAGACCGCCACAGCATCCACGGAACCTGGGACCACCACACTAGCCGCTGATACGAAATACATCGAAAATGCGAGCTGTACTACTGCTGTAAGTGCGAAACTAACTATTATAAAAATACTCTTGTAAGGGAGAAACCCCTCTAGCGTCGAGAAATAAGCCCGAAGTTACTCAATATCGGAACGACCTAAAAAACGCGTCTCATTTAAGCCACGATTCTGGAGCGGACCAGCTCAACTTAATCGTAGATTCGGTTCCGTAACACCCGTACAAGTAGCCGAGGAAGCGGTACGCGACATTCGCGATAACGTACGCACAAATTTAGATAGACGTTACTCGGACGCTAGCTCACCAGAATCAGGTGCCGAACCTATCGAGGAAAACGTACGTCCTTCTAATTTAGACGAAGGAAGACGTCCCTCGGATCGCGCGTCTTCCGAGCGAATTTCGGTTAGGAGAAACTATTCCCCCGTATCAGTCGACGATAGCGTTTTAGGCACGCAAAGCGAGGACGACATGAGACGAAACCCTCCGACGCGGAATGCCCCCCCTGAAGATGTCGACAGGGAAATCGAACGCTTACGATCAATAATCGACGGTAATGCCGCCGCGTGTTATGCAGACGCCGGACGTCCAGTTTTCAGTCCAAAAAACGACCTATTTGTTGAACTCATACAAGGGCAACGCGAAATGCGGAACGAAATAGACCGATTACGCACCCAGATACGTGACCAGCCCACGAATAACCGAGAGACACAACAAACGTCGAACCGACACCAATTAGAAAATGCGCGAAATACAGACCGTGACCTCGACACGACCTACTATATGTACGGAAGATCAGGAAACGACGTGAGGAACCGACGAAGTCTCCCTTCAAGGTATCTGGCCCTAAAGGAAGCACGCGCCATGATCCCCGAATTCAATGGGACGCCTCATAAACTCAAAAAATTTTTAAATGCATGTACTTACGCCATGAAAAAAATTCACCCCGAGGACGAAGAATCCTCAAGAGGTCTTATTCACAAAACTAGACGGAAAAACCATGCAAGACTTTGAAACGCACGATATTCAAACATTCGAAGAATTAAAGGAACAATTAGAGTCATGCTATAAATCCAAACGCAGCACGACGAGCCTACAATTAGAGTTCAATTCACTAAAACAACAACCGAACGAAAGCACACAAGAATTCGGTCAACGCGTCGACCTATTAGCAATGAAACTATACGACTCAATAACTGAGGGAAAGGGCTACACCCCGGAAAATAAATGTGGAATACAGCAAACCATAAAGGAACAAGCACTAATAAATTTCCAAATAGGGTTACGCCATGACCTTAAAATCCTCGCACGGGCGCAACGCTTTAAAACTCTACAAGAGGCAATAACCGGCGCCGGCGAAGACGAAAAACTCCTCGAGTCCCCTAGGGCCGCGGATAAGCAAACACACGAATCAAAGTATTCGCAGCATCCGCATGCAACGCGGATTCAATGTCACAAATGCGGAAAAAACGGACACTATGGACGCGACTGCCGCAGTAGCTTCAAGTTCGCGCTCCCAAAACCGGAGAAACGATCGCAAGTAAACGCGATCATTAAGTACTGTAATTATTGCAAGAAATCCGGGCACAACCGCAACGAATGTTGGAAATTAAACGAACGACCAAAAAATAGCGGATATAAAAAACAAGACGAAGACCTAAAATCACACTCCAAATATAAAAATACACGCGAGCAGCGCGAATCGCATCGTCAACGAAAACAGAGCACCGACTCTAATAGCGGCAGCGAAGACGAAAGCAAAGACAAGAAAAACCCGCCAAAAAGGGCGCTAGAATACCGCGTCGCACACATAAAAGGCGAACCAGGATTACCTACAGTAACACTACCCATACGCGAAGCAAAACAAGGGAGGATAAAAATGATGTGCGACTCAGGAGCAACCACTTCATTAATAAAATTAAAGGAATTAAAAGATGATACTTTAATCCATGAAGACGATATTTCACTCACCGGAATAACGGGACACAAGGTACACACCATAGGAAAGATAAACGCTACAATCAAGATAGATGACCATAAAATAAAACACGCGTTCTACGTGGTAAAAGACGATATGCCCATCGAAAACGACGGAATCTTAGGATTCGACTTCCTACAAAAACATTCCACCGTCTGCGATTTCGAGAAAGCACAGTTAAGGCTAGGGAAAGGTATCTTAAACCTACACTCCACTAGCAAGATTACTTTAAAACCTCGCTGCGAAACCATAATTAGAGCCGCGACAAATATAAATAAAATAGGCATAGTTCAATCAGCAGAAACCGCCCCCGGTATATACATCGGAAATGCGCTAGTAGAACCGATCGACTTCACTTGCCCGATCAGTATGATAAACACGACAGACGAGGAGGTCGAAATAGAAACACCAACAGTGACCATCGAAGAAATCGAACGAGACACTACAACCGGGATAAACGCAATAAGTAGCGACAAATTAACCAAGCTAGAAGAACCACGGAAGAACCGCGTTTGCAAATTATTACGAACCGACCATCTAAACAATGAAGAACACAGGGCACTTTTAAATATCTGTGAAGAATACCAAGACATATTTCATGTAGAAGGGGAACCCTTAACGTGCACCACCACAATAGAGCACGAAATAAATACGCGTTGTAATACTTCACCCGTAAATATAAGACCATATCGCTTACCCGAAAAACATAAAACCGAGTAAGCCAACAAATAACCGAGATGCTAAAAGCAAAAATAATAAGGCCGAGTATGAGTCAGTGGAATGCACCCTTACTAGTTGTGCCTAAGAAGATGGACGCATCCGGACAACCTACACTTCGAGTAGTAATAGACTTCCGAAGACTGAACGATCTAACCATAGGCGATTCATATCCTCTTCCGAATATTACTGACATATTAGATCAGTTAGGCAACGCCAAATATTTTACCACGCTGGATTTGGCCTCAGGATATCACTAAATTCCAATGGCCGAAAAAGACAAAAATAAAACCGCATTTTCAACACCCCACGGACACTACGAATTTAATCGAATGCCGTTCGGACTAAGAAATGCGCCAGCAACTTTCCAGCGGTTGATGAACTCCATACTCAGCGGAATGCAAGGGCTCAAATGCTTAGTTTATTTAGATGACATCGTCATATACGGAGCCAGCCTAGAAGAACATAATAAACGACTCAAGGAAGTACTGCAACGACTCCGAAAGAATAACTTAAAACTCCAACCCAATAAATGTGAGTTCCTACGAAAGGAAGTTATATATCTAGGCCACATAATAACAGAAAATGGAATATCGCCAGATCCCTCGAAATTAACGGCAATAAAAGAATTCCCAAGGCCCGAAAAAGTAAAGGACATACAGTCATTCATAGGCCTTGCCGGATATTACCGAAAATTTATAGAGGACTTCTCAAAAATCGCCAAGCCATTAACAAAGCTGACAAGAAAGTCAGAAAAATTCGAGTGGACCACAGACCAACAAAACGCCTTTGAAACATTAAAAGAAAAACTGATGACTGCGCCAGTGTTGCAATATCCCGACTTCGCACAAGAATTTATAGTGACTACCGATGCTTCCAATTACGCTATCGGAGCAGTGCTATCGCAAGGTAAAATAGGTAATGATCGCCCCATTACTTACGCAAGCAGAATTTTGTCACGAGCAGAAAAAAATTATAACACAACTGAAAAAGAGCTACTCGCAATAATATGGGCCGCCAAACATTTTAGACCATACATATACGGCACGAAATTTAAAATCGTGACCGATCATAAACCATTAATATGGCTATTCAATGTCAACGACCCCGGATCGAGACTGATTCGATGGAGGCTCAAGTTAGAAGAATACGATTACGAAACAATACACAAGGCGGGTCGAGCGAACGCAAACGCTGACGCATTAAGCCGTAATGTAATCCGAGATACAAGCGAATCGGAAAAGGAGCAAAAAATACATGCAATAGAAGTAAACAACACAAGCACTGAAAATACTGAAAATTATACGGAAGAAGAAAGGAAACAAATATTACATGAATATCACGACGCCCCCATAGGAGGACATCAAGGTGTCGAGCGAACTTTAAAAAGAATTCGCCTAAAACACGATTGGCACGGAATAACAAAAGACGTCGAGAAATATATAGCTAAATGCGAATCGTGTCAAAAAAACAAATTGTCACGAAAAACTAAAATGCCTTTAATAATAACAGATACACCCACTGCACCATTCGAGAAATGTGCATTAGATATAGTCGGACCACTAACAGTAACCACGAAGGGAAACAAATATTTGCTAACATTCCAAGATAATTTAACAAAATATAGCGAAGCAGTACCAATCCCAAACCAAGAAGCGAACACGGTCAGCAAGGAATTTAGTACAAAAATCGTTCTCAAACACGGGACGCCAGAAAAAATCCTTACGGATCAAGGAACAAATTTCCTCAGTGAAATATTCAAAAATACATGCAAGTTGTTAAAAATAAACAAAATACAGACAACTGCATATCACCCTGAAAGCAACGGCGCACTAGAACGATCACATCGCACGCTGGCAGAATATTTACGACATTACATTAACGAAGACCAAACCGATTGGGATGAATGGATACCGTTCGCAATTTTTTCTTATAACACCACACCACACACAGCAACAGGATACACGCCCTTCGAACTAATATATGGACGACAAGCAGAATTACCGACTGCACTAACGAAACCCCCAAGGCTAACATATAATTACGACGATTACGCACAAGAGATGCGAGAAAGAATACGAGCTACCAATCAACAGGCAAGGGAACATCTAAAGGATAAGAAAATTAAAGCCAAACAACAATACGATAAAGAAACAAAAATAACAAAATTTAGAGTAGGCGACAAGGTACTGGTCTACGACGAGACGTTACGACGAGGACGATCAAAGAAACTCGAATCATTATGGACCGGATCATACGTCATACTCGAAAGGAACTCAGACGTAAATTATACAATAAAAAAAGGAAGAAAGACTATACGTATACACGCAAATAAACTCAAACAATTTATAGAAGCATAAACGAACTGTATTATTACAGGATGCTTACTTGCTGGAACAGCAAGGTACTCGCAAGGCCCCACGACGACAAGGATCGCCCATATAAAATACGAATTTATTCACAACCCAGGCCTACATTTTGAAAAAATCGGAAAATTACATTATACCGAAGGAACATGGAAACTTGCAATTAAATTAAACTTAGAAGAACTAATGCAAAGGTACGAACAAATAGAAGAATACGTACAACAGCACCAACTGAAATGCGACACACTGAAGTTCCATGTTCAGTATCAAAAGGACGCATGTACTAGCTTCGAGACCATCACAAATAAAGAAGCTAAATATCTGAAGAACCTCATGACACAAATCCAAACGGTTTACAGACCGCCGACTAACAAACGCCGAGGATTAATAAACGGAATAGGAACAATAGCGAAAACATTATTTGGAACGATGGACGCAGAAGATGAGGAACATATCAACCAACAACTCGAGCTACTAAACGACAACCAACAAACGATGCAGTGTTACGTCCTGTGGACTGCACGATTCTTTTCTCCTCCCCGATTTACGCAGATTCACGTTCCGCGAACATATTAATTATAAGACCGAAATTAGTTATAAGAATTAAACGGAGAAAGACAGTGATTGTGAAACAACTCGATCGGTGAGATTACGAAACCTACACTTTGATCAATAAGTCATAGGTAATGTTGAAATATCACGATCGACACACGCTATCAGTAGACCAAAGATCGGAATTAGGAAAGAACTCTTCATACAAGGAAGCAATACGTTGCGCAAAGGGGATTAAAACACCGAACGTATGACTATGAGTCACAAGAAAAGAAGACGCCCTTTGCCCTATAGGAAGGGCAGACGAATAGTATAAAAGCAGCGAATCTTCCAAGAACGCTCTATTAATTCCGCCTACGTCGTGGCAGTTACACACTTCTGGATCCTCGCATTAAACATACATTGTGACCATCGAGGCTCAACAACCAGCTATCAGTCAACCTACACCTTCGCCCACACCACTCGAAGGAATCATCGATCCTGAGGATCAACCTATAGCTGCCAACCCGCTCACCAAATAATATACAGCCAACAGTGAGTACTTTCATTCTTCTACGATCACGGAAGTGAATAAATCCCCGGAATCGCGACTAAACTTAATAAGTAGTGGAAATCGTTGCCCGTCGAGCATTGAAACGCGCTCTCCGATTGAAACGGGACGATCAAAAGCCAACGCGAATCCTCAACCGCCTCATAGCACATCAACGTTACACACACACTCATATATAATTGTTTATACATGTCCACAAATTCAAATGTCTAATTCTCCGAATATTATTAAGATTTTATTTTTTTTGAATAAATGATAATTATTTACATTACGCGAATTTAAAGTCTTATTTAAACCCCTGCGTTCCTTCATATATCCCCCGAGATCGCACAAGGTCCTATCCCGCGTAAAAGGGATTTAATTCCCTTACCGAAAAGGACCGACGAACGGACCCCTGAAATAAGCCAGGTAAAAGCGACTATCCAGTCGTTGACCTGCAAAAGGGCCAGACAGTCCGTTCGACCTGAAATCACTCCGATTTCGGGAAAACGCTGTTACGACCTTCGAGCGGCCTTTCCTTCGTGCAGGCCAGGACGTAACATACGTTTAATTGGGGGCTCGTCCGGGATTGAAATGTGCGATCTTTGGGAATAGGAATGAGTAAAGGGACTAGAAGCACAACGGACAAAGACGAAATAGATGAACTTTACAAGACCGCGTTAGAAACACCACACAGAACACGTGAATCTAAATCAAAATTCACAGCATCTACGCTTCGACACGTACATTTTTTAGGAGATTCTAATTTAACCGAAATAAGTGAATTACCCGACGAATCCGACCAAGTCGAATTTATTGACTCAAAAAATCAGATTTTCAAAATTAATATCGATAATTCTAACGGCGAATCCGGAGGTCCACCAATAAAAATGGCTAACGCTAATCCTTTCGCCACTTTAAAATACGCGGTCGAAGCCGTTCCCTTTTTTGACGGTAGTAACACCCCACTAAATTATTTTATTGAGGGATGCGAGGAAGCAAAATCTATGCTCCCTAAAGAGGCAGAGTGTCAATTCGCTAAAATTATAAGAACGCGAATAGTGGGGGAAGCGCGTCGTACTATACAAGATCAAGATTTTAATACCGTAGCTGCATTAACAACGTATTTGAAGAAAATTTACGGTCCCTCCAAAAATGTCTATCAATTACAAGGAGAATTAGGTTGCGTTTATCAGAAAAATAATGAAGATGTCGTCACTTACGCGAATTGGGTTAAACTTCTCGGAAAACAAATACTAGAGGCATATCGAAGCTCAGGGAACGCCATGCCTGAACAGGATATAAAAGCAACTATAGAAACAGATATGTGTAAATGCTTTATTAGAGGACTAAAACCCGAAATAGAACAAAGAATAGCGCGAGACTTAAACGTACAGGAAACCGTGGCCGACGCGTTAAAAATAGAAAGAGAGCTTCAACAAATGACAGATTTACGACAAGGCGCTAAATCAAGTCAAAATTCACCGCTACCTGTTAATCTATCTCGAGAAGTCTGCCAAATCTGTTATAAAGAAGGGCATGCAGCAAGTAGTTGTCGAAAGCTCACTCAACTTTCATCACAAAATCAAAATCCTTTCGGAAACACCGGAACGGATATTTTAATCTGTCAAATTTGTAAAAAACGCGGGCATAGCGCAGATAAATGTCGGTTACGCGACCCACGATCTCGACAACCAATTAACGTAATTCAGGAAAAGGTCATTACTTGTCAATTATGCTCTAAGATTGGTCATAATGCAAAATCATGTCGACAGAATAACTTTAATCAACAAACAAATAAATCTTTAGTAATTTGCCAATGGTGCGATAAATCCGGTCACTCGGCTAATAATTGTTGGAAGAAACAAAATGAACGCAATACTAATATCGTGTGTCAAACTTGTAACAATTATGGCCATATCTCTAGAAATTGCCGTTCTAAAATCAATCCAATACCAACACATAAAGACAATTTATTCTGCCGATATTGCAAAGAACAGGGCCATCTTCTCGATACATGTCAATTACGAATTACGAGTAACAATCGCCGCAAAGAAAAAGAGCAGGGAAACTACAACGGACCCTCGACATCGGGTGTAAAATCGGGGGCCGAGCGAACATCACACCCATCCGTGCAGCGGCAAGCCAAGTAAATAACTACGAACCCGAAATCAGGCCTGTAACTGTAAGCCTCGACAAACATAGTCGCGTGCCTACGGTACAGGTTGAAATCGATAAAATTACCACTCAAATAACCTTTATGTTAGACACGGGATCCGGACCGAATATAATTAAAGAAAATTTTGTGCCTAAAAATACAAGTATTAATTATTCGAATATTTTAAAATTAAATGGCATAAACAATTATCCTGTCTATACCCTAGGAGAAATTACACTAACACTTTTTGAATTACCGGTATTATTTCATATCGTTGCCAACGATTTTCCGATTCCACAATCCGGAATATTAGGAAACGATTTCTTCAAACAAACTTTTTCAAAAATAGATTACGCTCAAGGACATTTAGATATTTCCGGAATTAATGTACCCTTTTTCTCCCCGGAAACCATAATAGTATCTCCAAGATCAGAATCGCTATTTTTTGGGAGGATAGAGAACCCTGAGATTAAAATAGGATATATACCGAAATTAAAAATAGAACATGGAATTTTCCTAGGAGATACTATCGTAGAAACTATTTCTGGAAAAGCATATCTAAATGTCATAAGCACTCTAGATGAAGAAATAGAAGTTCGCTATTTTTTGGGAGGATAGAGAACCCTGAGATTAAAATAGGATATATACCGAAATTAAAAATAGAACATGGAATTTTCCTAGGAGATACTATCGTAGAAACTATTTCTGGAAAAGCATATCTAAATGTCATAAGCACTCTAGATGAAGAAATAGAAGTTCGCGTACCGACACTTCGTTTAAAACCACTGAACGAACTATTTAACGATATCGAAATTATTGATAACAAGAAAGAGGGGTCAGATAACGACCAGACTAACGTTAACACGGACCATGAAGATAAAGATACGATGATATTTAGAGACAATGAGGATGAATTTTCAATAATGATTCAAGGAAAGAATAAAATTAAAAGTAAGAGAGGGAATAAAAATTATTTAAACGAAAATTATAATAATCCAAAAATCCTTGGAGAGGGAAGTTACCAAACCTCTCCTGAAAATTATAATAATCCAGAAATCCTTGGAGAGGGAAGTTACCAAACCTCTCCTGAAAATCATGATAAATCAAAAATCCTTGGAGAGGGAAGTTACCAAACCTCTCCTGAAAATTATAATAAATCAAAAATCCTTGGAGAGGGAAGTTACCAAACCTCTCCTGAAAATTATAATGATCCAGAAATCCTTGAAGAGGGAAGTTACCAAACCTCTTCTCAAAATTTTGATAATCCAAAAATTATTGGAGAAGAAAGTTATAAAAATCTCCCAAAAGAAAAAATTTCTAGAATTTCGAAGGAAAAATGTCAAACCTTGTCAGAAAATTCTAGCTCCGTCGATTCCGAAGAGGGAAGTTACCAAACCTCATTTCATAATTCGACACAACCTTTTTCCAAAAATTCAAAGGATCGTTTATCCCTTCCAAAACTTACATTTCCAAAAACTGGATTATCTGTTAGAAATAATGAAAATGAATTAGAAACCTCTCAAGTTACAATGGAAAATCTTCTAAAAGAAGCTCAAGAATATAATAAAGATATTGAAAAAATAAATAATAAAACAGTCAAGAATAAAAAAGGACCGTCTCCAAAAATCTCAGCATCCTTATTTGACAAATCTCAAGAAATTATAAAAAATTTCCCACGAAAACGAAAATTAAATCATAAAGAAAAACACCAAATTAATGTAGAAAATATTGATCTACATAACTGCCTAGTAGTTTCCGAACAACCAAAGGAAACTCGATTTACTCAAATTATGGAATTACTGCGGTTAGAACATCTAAATAAAGAAGAACAAGAGAACGTATTAAAATTAATAACAAACAGTCAAGATCGATTTCATATTCCTGGAGAAAAACTGATCGCTACTCATGTTTTACAACATCAAATAACCACTATAGACGATCGACCGATTAACACTCGTCAGTATAGATTCCCGCAATTACACAAAGAAGAAATAAACAAGCAGGTAGAAGAACTGTTAGAAGGAAGCATCGTAAAACCGTCTCAATCACCTTATAATACGCCCATATGGATCGTGCCAAAGAAAGAAGACTCGAAGGGAAACAAACGCTGGAGAATGGTTCTCGATTTTCGAGCGTTAAACGACAAAACTATCGGTGACGCTTATCCATTACCCAACATCGTAGATATATTGGATCAATTAGGAGGAGCACAGTACTTCTCAGTATGCGATCTAGCTTCCGGATTCCATCAAATAAAAATGGATCCTGCCGACAGTAAAACAGCATTTACCACTCCTTTCGGTCATTATGAATTCGACCGAATGCCTTTCGGATTAAAAAATGCACCTGCTACCTTTCAACGATTAATGGACCTAGTATTGACTGGATTACAAGGCGAGGAATTATTTGTCTATATGGACGACATTGTTATTTATGCTACCTCTCTAGAAGAACATGAACGAAAATATAACGCATTAATAGAGCGACTTCGTAAAGCCAACTTAAAATTACAACCAGACAAATGTGAATTTCTAAAAAATGAAGTAACATATTTAGGACACGTAATTAGCAAAGATGGAGTAAAACCCGATCAAAAAAATTAGAAGCAGTACAACAATTTCCGAGACCCAAAACACTGAAGAATATTAAACAATTTTTGGGACTTGCAGATTATTATAGACGATTCATACCGAACTTTTCTAAATTTGCAAAACCACTTACTTCTTTACTGAAAAACGACACCCGCTTTGAATGGACAACCGTACAAGAAGAATCATTCGAAATTTTAAAAATTATGTGAAGAACCTGTATTGCAATATTCTAACTTTTCGAAACCATTTATCTTAACCACAGACGCATCAGGAATAGCAGTAGGAGGAATATTATCACAGGGAGAAATAAATAAAGACCGACCGATCGCGTACGCTTCTAGAACCCTCACCGATAACGAAATAAAATATGACACATACGAAAAGGAAGCTTTAGCTATAGTATATTGCGTCAAACATTTTCGACCGTATTTATATGGGAGAAAATTTACATTAGTCACCGATCATAAACCATTATTATGGTTTAAAAATGCTCAAGACGCAAACATGCGAATATTACGCTGGAGACTAAAATTAGCCGAATACGATTACGATGTCGTATATAAGGCAGGAATAACTAACGTAAATGCAGACGCATTATCAAGAAATCCAATAAATCTAGAAGAAATCGATTGTAAACTAATAAAAGAAAGAAAAACCTTAAATCCAAACAACCCCGCAGATGCAGAAATAATTTCAAAAATGTTAGAAGAATCAGATAGCGAAGAAGAAGAAGAGGAAGACGATTTTCATTTATATCTCTCAGATAACGAAGAACCCATACCTGAAGCTAATTTTGTCAAAAACAATAACGATTCTATACCTTTTACACTCGAAGAAATAAATAAACCGACCGTAATACAAACTACAGCAAAAGTATTAATACACGATCCACCTAAACAAGACAGAATACAGACAAGAAGCCAAACTGCAGGACAAGGTAATAAACAAAAAACCACTAAGGAAGAAGATAATATTGAACAAAACAAAGAAAAAAACGACACATCAGACAAGGACCTCGACGCCGAAGAGGAAGAAGAAGACGAAGAAGACATTATAAATCAAAATCTAAAGGCAAGGAAAGCGAAACCCAGAATTATCGAAAATAAAATAATTAAAAGCAACATCATAGATTCTCGCGAATTATTATTCCTACGAAAAGATAACGTAGCATATTTTGTCGACACCCAAGGAAATCCTTTAGACTCAGGATCTCAGAAACTTTCCGAGCGAAACGAACTACCAAATTTAGGATCTCTTACCTTGGGCGAAGCCAAGGCCATAAAATACAAACACTACTATCATATCGCGCTACCTGTTAACGACGAACAACGAGTAGGCCCTACGGCAACTCTAGATCACATCTTAAAAACCTTGAAAGATTTAAATAACGTTATCAAAAATTTAAAATTAGAAACAATTAGCATTGCAAAAACCGATTTCATTAATAACGTTCCCTGGAACAATATCAAGGTACAACTACAATTGATATTTATTAACTCAACTACGAAAATAATTATTTGCAATGGACAAATTAAATATCCACCGAAGGATTTGCGTTCTGTCATAATCGACGAAATGCATTGCTCACCAACAGGAGGACACCGCGGAGTAACCAAAACATATAATAGAATTAAACACAATTATTATTGGGAAAATTTGAAATCGGACGTTCAAAAACACATACAACAATGTTTACAATGTCAACTGAAAAAACTCGTTCGAGTTAAAACAAAACAACCAATGATAATCACAGACACGCCTGGCACTTCGCTTGATAAAGTAGCTATGGATATCGTAGGCCCACTACCTAAGAGCGAAAGAGGCAACGAATATATCTTAACACTACAAGATCAGCTAACAAAATATTGTATGGGGATACCGCTACCTGACCAAACCTCAGAAACCATTGCGGAAGCCTTTGTAGACCGTTTTATTTGCGTGCTCGGAGCGCCGAAAGCTATACTTACAGATCAAGGAAGAAATTTTATTAGCGATTTAATGAAGAAAATTGCCAAATTATTCAAAATACGAAAATTTCGCACAACAGCTTTTCATCCTCAATCAAACGGATCATTGGAGAGATCACATCACGCACTCAGCGAATACTTAAAACAATATACAAACGAACAAAAACAATGGGACAGATGGATCGGATTAGCTATGTTCAATTATAATACTAGCGTACACGAAGCCACAAAACACACTCCGTACGAACTAGTTTTCGGAAAAATAGCACGAGTTCCGTCAAATGAACTTCTCCCACCTGAAGACAAATTAGCAAATTATGAAGACTATTTAATAAATCTTGTCACACAACTTCACACAATTCAACATAATGCGCGCGAAAACGTAGTAGCAGCAAAAGTCAAATCAAAAAATTACTACGACAAAAAAATAAACCCTCAGACCTTTAAACCTGGAGATCAGGTATTCTTGTTAAAAGGACCGAAACCAGGTAAATTCGGAGACCAGTATACTGGACCTCATGAAATTTTAGAGATATTAAATAAAAATAATGTAAAGATCAAAATAAAGAAAAACAGCCGCATAGTACATCCTAACCGTTTACGAATATCGCACATCAAACCAATATCTAATAATAAATAACCAACTTTCAGATGGACCCTCGACTCAGGAGATTAACCGCACTATTAATTATTCTATTACAATATTTACCTCACACTATTGGAGTAATAGGATACGACTGCGGTTCATCATCTGCTAATCTGACAACTTTATCCTTGCTAAATACCGAAGAATGCGATATACCTCAGAGGAAAGTAAATTCAACTCAAATTTACGTACAACTACTGCAGATCAATGAATTCGAAGCCGTTCAAGTCATACAATGTAAAATCGAAATTGATAGATTAATCAAAAAGTGCGGAATGTTTTCTCACACCTTGGATGTACTTAACGGAAAATACTCATACATAGAGGAAATAAACCGCGAAACCTGTAAACGAATGCATAATCAAGGAGACTATCGAATGGGAACCACATATATAACGGGAATAAAATCAAATTCAACAACGGCACGTCCAATAACCTTGGCCGGTCACGTCGACAACGACGGCTCATGTTATGGAGGAGCGTACTCCGACCCCTACGGAACATGGGCAGAAGTTGTCGTAATAGGAACTGTAACAATTACATTACAAGATTATACCGCCGACGTACGAATAAATACCAACAGAGTACAACTTAGATCAGGCGTCACGTGCGAATTCAGTTCAACACATTGCGTGGACGTTGAAGGAGGAGATACCTACTGGGAAACTATACCCGTAGGTCCTTGCAAGTTCAATAACTACGGCATATTATATGAGGGATACGCTCATAAAATAGTCGACAACGAACAACATCAAACGGTTTATTCTCTCACCACACAAGAAGCGATATTCGCTCTTACCAGCAAAGGAAAGCAAGAAGTTTGCGGATACTCTCTCGTACGAACAGAACATCCTAAACTAATGATTTTCGAAACAGTACTCGGAACCGCCATCTTTAAAAAACAATCACGCATCTCAAACCTTGATATCTTTACGTACATGAATTCGAAGTTCGTCTACGTAGAGAAGCACATCCGTACACAAATCAATCAACTTTATCATGATATTTTACTTCAACAATGTAACCTGGAGCAACGCATGCTACAAAACGCCTTAGCCATAGCCACACAATCTCCTGATATCTTCGCGTATCACTTGATGAAAGGTCCCGGTTATATGGCCCTACAAGCCGGCGAAGTAATACACATAGTAAAATGCGTACCTGTCGAAGTTACACTCGCTCAAACAGACCATTGTTTCAATCAATTACCCGTACTCCGGGAAAATCGAACATATTATTTAACACCACAAACTCACATATTATTACGACAAGGTACACAAACTACGTGTAATACGTTAGCACCCGCCATGTATCAGTTGGGAGATTCTTGGTATAAATTTATGCCGAGACCGGTGGATACCATACCGCCCATTATCATGAAACCTTTAACCAAACCAGTATGGAAATACATCAGCCCAGGATCATTGGCTACTAGCGGCATATACTCAGAAACGGACTTAAAGGACCTAAGAGACCATATAATGTTCCCAGCTGAACGACCTGCAGTTCTTAACTCTTTGGCAAGAGGAATAATGGGCAGAACAATCTCTCTAGAAGAAGGGTCGATTTCCAACTTATTAGACGCAAAAACCATAGAAAAAATAGCAATATCCGCTTGGCAAAAATTCTGGAGTAAATTTTTAATTTTTGGAAATTTCAGCGCGGGACTGTTAGGAATATACATGGCCATTAGGGTCGTGAAATTAATATTAGATACCATAGTCCATGGCTACGCCCTACACACCGTATATGGGTGGTCCTTATACCTGATAGGGGCCCTATGGGACTCCCTGACCAATCTATTATTGCACCTAAAAATGAGACGACCAATGAAATCGAAACCAACCGCCCCAGACAGTGAAACGCTTGAACTCCATAACGGTGAAGATAATACAACGACAACAGTCTATCCCCTCCTCCCCAGAAGAGAAGATAACACTTACTCCTTCGAACTCAAGGAAACCAAATATTGAACCACTAATACCTTACATCTTATCAGCTTTATAAAAAAAAAAAAAAAAAAAAAAATATAACAATCAACACCGTACAACTGTTGGAAAAACCAACGTTAATATAATTAAAATTTTTTTTTCTACAGAGAAAAATGGATATTCAATTTTTAAAAACCGATCTCCTCACACGCAACCGCCTAGAAGCGACTGTAATAAAAGTAAAGTCACCACACCTCTTTTGGATACAACTCCAAAACAGCGCAAAAGACCTAGAGGACTTAGAAGAAGAATTAAAATTCAGAATGGACAGAAAATCCTCATACCTCCATTTATGGCCGAATGCCATGCAAATAAACCTAGACGTCGCAATTAAAGAAGGCGACAGTTGGAAACGAGGATTTATTAAAACAATAAACGAAGATACCCTAACAATTAAAGTCATCCTAGGAGATTGGGGACGACTCGTACAGCGACGCATGTGCGACGTATTCATACTCGAGGACAGATTCAAAGAATTGACTTGGCAAGCTCTTCTCTGTGGATTAGCACACACAGAACCCGTCGAAGAAACCAAAACATGGCCAATACTAACTCGAAAAATATGTCAGACAATGCTCGAAGGCAATAAAGGATGGATAAACATCATTAACCCCCCACGGGATGGAGTGGCCTTCGTAAAATTAGAAATACAATCAAGAAACAACATCTTTCCCAATTCTGTATACAACGTCAGGGACACACTGATTCAAATGGGACTCGCAAAAATTAGCGCTCAAGCCGATGCTAATGTTAATCCATCCATATAAATAAATATATACATCCTATAAAATTACAACATAATATAATCCACTCTTACTATTTATATATTTAATTATAATTTAATTATATATTTAAAATCATAAGGCATACCGCCGGATTTCTCTATACATAGACAACAATTTCATTACCACTTTAACATATTAAATATAATATCTACTACAGAAATGGAGATCCAGTACATCGAAACGGAGTTCCTGACTCGCAGCCGCCTAGAAGTGACAATACTGAGAGCGGATTCACCACTCCTCTTCTGGGCACAATTAAAAAACGGCGAAGCAAACCTCCAAGAGATGGAAGAGGAGCTCAAGTTTCGAATGGACAGGAGAGCAAAATCGTTATATATTTTACCCGAAAACCTGAAAGCAGAAATGGAGGTCGCAATCAAAGAAAAAGAAACGTGGAAATGCGGCTTCATCAGAAGCATCAACAAAACTATCTGGATGGTCCAAGTAGTACTAGGCGACTGGGGCAGGACAACCTGGTATCACGCGAACGATGTCTACATCCTAGAAGATAGATTCAAAGAATTGCCATGGCAGGCCATTATCTGCGGGTTAGCCTATACCAAGGCCCCCACCAACAAAACCACTTGGCCCAGGAGGACACGCCACTTATGTCAACTCCTTCTAGAAAAACAACAAGGATGGATTAACATCATACATCCCTTGAGACAAGGAGCGGCACTCGTAAAACTACATATGAAAACCGACAGCGAATTCAACAAAGCATACAACGTTAGAGACGTGCTTGTCAAACTAGGACATGCAGAGCTGCACACAAAAATCACAGCCGACGTCGAACCCGCCGTATAAATGAAAACATATATATACATATATACGCATATATATACGCAAATATATTCATCCATAATCTTAAGTTAAACTATTGTATTTTCCTTATAACCTCGTATACTCTATATTATTATTCATATGTTATAATACCTTCTCTTTATACAGATATATATATATATAAAATTTTTTATATAGTCTCAAATACATAAAATATTGTCTTTTTATCTCTAGATTAAAATAAGTTATATTTTGTTAAAAACAATATCATGTAACTTCAGTAGTAAAAGGAGAGAAGAAATTTACCTATATACATATATATATATATATCTATAACCAACACGTATACACCAATATTTTAGTTTAATATTCTTCGTAATCGTGAACGTGGAATCATTTTCCATTCTATAGAAAAACTACCTGATCGTCAGTTCCAGTATAACAATGCCAATATATCATCAACTCCAATGGACTCCTGAAATAACAGAAGAAATACGGCAAAGACCCATCGACGGCGTGAGACCACAAGATCACCCTGAAACTTATTTAAAATTGATGGAAATCCGATGTGTCATACAAGCACGGGGGAACATCTATCAAAATACTGAAGACTACTCTAAAATCTGCCAAGAATGTTATAATAAAATACCAACCAAGGAGGAGTATATGACACTACTACCCCACAATCTAGTCCATAAGGACTCAGCAGACAACCAAACAAACTGCACTAAGTGCGAAATAATAATCGTACTAATAAAACCTGCAGAAGAATGTATCGAATGTATAGAAGAATTTCTATACGTCAACTACGAACACCTGGTAGACGGATGGGGCCAAGCTGTGTTTCCCAGAGGGAGAGAAGAACAATAAAAGGAAAAGGATTCCACGCGCACCTTACCAGTAATAAAATAAAATAAAAAAAAATATATAATAAAAAAAAAATGTAAGAAAAGAACGAAAGAATAAGGAAGGGGTTTTGGTGGTCGCCTTTTTCTTTCCTCCTTTTCAAAAAAGAGAAGTTAACTAAAGGAAGCACAATTAACTAACGGGTTAAATGTGGTTCTTTCTGCCGATATTCACAAATCGCGGCAAGAAAAGAATCGAAAAATTTTATTTCTCTTTTGCAAATGTTGTGTTACACCCCTAACATTTGTCTAAGACGGGGGGTGTTACGTCCTGTGGACTGCACGATTCTTTTCTCCTCCCCGATTTACGCAGATTCACGTTCCGCGAACATATTAATTATAAGACCGAAATTAGTTATAAGAATTAAACGGAGAAAGACAGTGATTGTGAAACAACTCGATCGGTGAGATTACGAAACCTACACTTTGATCAATAAGTCATAGGTAATGTTGAAATATCACGATCGACACACGCTATCAGTAGACCAAAGATCGGAATTAGGAAAGAACTCTTCATACAAGGAAGCAATACGTTGCGCAAAGGGGATTAAAACACCGAACGTATGACTATGAGTCACAAGAAAAGAAGACGCCCTTTGCCCTATAGGAAGGGCAGACGAATAGTATAAAAGCAGCGAATCTTCCAAGAACGCTCTATTAATTCCGCCTACGTCGTGGCAGTTACACACTTCTGGATCCTCGCATTAAACATACATTGTGACCATCGAGGCTCAACAACCAGCTATCAGTCAACCTACACCTTCGCCCACACCACTCGAAGGAATCATCGATCCTGAGGATCAACCTATAGCTGCCAACCCGCTCACCAAATAATATACAGCCAACAGTGAGTACTTTCATTCTTCTACGATCACGGAAGTGAATAAATCCCCGGAATCGCGACTAAACTTAATAAGTAGTGAAAATCGTTGCCCGTCGAGCATTGAAACGCGCTCTCCGATTGAAACGGGACGATCAAAAGCCAACGCGAATCCTCAACCGCCTCATAGCACATCAACGTTACACACACACTCATATATAATTGTTTATACATGTCCACAAATTCAAATGTCTAATTCTCCGAATATTATTAAGATTTTATTTTTTTTGAATAAATGATAATTATTTACATTACGCGAATTTAAAGTCTTATTTAAACCCCTGCGTTCCTTCATATATCCCCCGAGATCGCACAAGGTCCTATCCCGCGTAAAAGGGATTTAATTCCCTTACCGAAAAGGACCGACGAACGGACCCCTGAAATAAGCCAGGTAAAAGCGACTATCCAGTCGTTGACCTGCAAAAGGGCCAGACAGTCCGTTCGACCTGAAATCACTCCGATTTCGGGAAAACGCTGTTACGACCTTCGAGCGGCCTTTCCTTCGTGCAGGCCAGGACGTAACAGCAGCATGCAATAAAAACCCAATTAAAGGTAGTAAACGCAACAATAGCACACATAGAAACGTTAGAAAATATAGTTCAACGAAACGAAAATCTATTACGCAAACAAGTACAGGCATTTTTCGAACGCGAAGACATTTCTGAACATTTTGCGATAACCACTGCGGTCATTACAGAACTAATACGCGACGCAGAAAATGTACTAGATTACCTGACACACATACAAAAAGAAACAATAACTAAAATTAATGCCGGTAAATATAATAACCGCGCATTTAAAGGAAGCGGTACACCAAATACCGCAAGGTTCATATTTCCCGTTCTCAATACATGCCGAGAATTGGTTACAAATAGAAAAATACATGACAGTAAGCGCATATTGCGATAAAACAAAAATTTTCACCATCCTTCATTTTCCGCTAATAACAAAACCTACGTACGATATCATAAGAGTAGTAGCGCTCCCTATTCCGGACCATAACGCGATAATGTCAAGCACAGAAATAACAAACGAACTACTCGCGTTAAATAAGGAAACGCTAACATACGTACTAATAACAGAAAACGTGTTAGAAAAGTGTAAAAGGAACAACTACGATTATATATGTCTAAAGACTCATCCAATATACCGTATAAACGCGAACGCCCCGTGCGAAATACAAATGTACGAACAGCGACAACAGTATCATAACAATTGTAAAATAAAGCGAACTATTGAAAGAAAAGCAGTCTGGATCGCATTACACCAGCCAGGCACTTGGTTATATTCAACCACCACTGACCTGCAAGTAATTATACAATGCAACGGACAACATGAGTACAGAGAAACAATAAGAAATACGGGACAAATAACACTACAAGGAAAATGCAAATTGACAATCACAGAAATGACGATACAAACAAGAAACACAGTTTTCGAAACGGAAACGGAAACCAGAATTAAAACCTACCAGAATTAAACATAACACTATTACGCGATCTCAAAACTAACAACAATATAACGTTAACAGACGTCACAGAACACGAAACTGAATTAACAGAATTAAGAGCCAAATTACACACGATAAATAATAACTTGGAAAACAATGAGCAAAGGTTTTTCACCAAAAAATACTTTCTATACCCAATGGCAACCAACGGAATAATCCTTACCGTAGTAATAGCAATAATAATTTATATAACAAAAAAAACCAGGAAAACCGTATACAAACCTACAACAATACCAAGACCAAAACCAATATTAAAACGTAGGCTAAGCACGCGATATTAGAAGTAAGAACAAAAATTGTAAAGCATTGTAAATATCGCTATAGAACTAAGAAAACTACGTGCCTCGTTTTCTTTTCTAACGGGGGAGGAATGTTATAGCCCTAAAAGCTATAACTATAATTATTAAAATCACTTAATATAATTATTATTATATTGTATATATTACACAAAAATAAGTAAGACGCATGCTTGCAAAAGCGCTGAGGCAATAAGAATTTCGACAAGCATACGAAATCCGAAAAACGAGACTAACGCTGAGTAAGCACTGCGCTAATTAAGAAATTACCAAAATCGCAAGCAAAGCGTTCCATTAACCTCCTTCGCTTGCGACTAGTAACCCAATTATTAGATATAAAAAGGACCCTAAGACAACTCTCGAGGTCCCAGTCAAGCTGTAGTAAAGCGCAAGTACGTTAATACCAAACCACGACACGATTGTGAACAAGTGATCTACGCAACAACTGTGTAAGCATACTTTAATTTGCGTCATCCCAAGACGCTCATATACTTTGTACAACTGACTATTTATATTAAATATATTGTGAAACCACAAACGGGAGTGAAATTCCCCCTGACGTTCCCGAGCTTCCTAGTTCTAATTCGGTAACGATCCCTTAACTATCCTGTGCCTCACAAGGGCATAACACCATTACCTAACATCGTAGATATATTAGATCAATTAGGGGGAGCGCAATATTTCTCTGTATGCGATTTAGCATCTGGATTTCATCAGATAAAAATGGATTCTGCTGACAGTCATAAAACTGCATTCACTACTCCCTTCGGTCACTACGAATTCGAACGGATGCCTTTTGGATTAAAAAACGCTCCTGCAACATTTCAGCGCCTAATGGATTTAGTATTAACAGGATTACAGGGCGAAGAATTATTTGTCTATGGACGACATTGTTATTTATGCTACTTCCTTAGAAGAACACGAACGAAAATACAACGCATTAATAGAACGACTTCGTGAAGCTAACTTAAAATTGCAACCTGACAAATGTGAATTTCTAAAATCCGAAATAACATATCTAGGACACGTAATTAGCAGGAATGGAGTAAGACCAGATCCAAGGAAATTAGAAGCAGTACATAAATTTCCCCGACCAAAAACCCCGAAGAACATTAAACAATTCTTGGGACTTGCCGGATATTACCGACGCTTTATTCCGAGTTTCTCTAAACTAGCGAAACCACTAACAAATCTATTAAAGAACGACACACGTTTTGAATGGACTTCGGTTCATGAAAAATCGTTTGAAATATTAAAACAAAAATTATGTGAGGAACCAGTATTACAATACCCTGATTTTTCGAAGCCATTTATCTTAACTACAGATGCTTCAGGTATTGCGGTAGGAGGAATACTTTCACAAGGAGAAATAAGTAAAGACCGACCAATCGCATACGCCTCAAGAACTCTCACCGATAATGAATTAAAATACGACACTTACGAAAAAGAAGCGCTGGCCATAATGTATTGCGTTAAACATTTTAGACCGTATCTATATGGAAGAAGATTTACTCTAGTTACGGATCATAAACCTTTAATGTGGTTTAAAAACGCGCAAGACGCAAATATGAGAATACTCCGCTGGAGATTAAAATTAGCAGAATACGACTACGACGTTGTTTACAAAGCAGGAAAAACTAACGTAAATGCGGACGCTCTATCAAGAAATCCGATAGACCTTGAAGAAGTCGACTGTAAAATAATAAAAGGACGAAAAACTTTAAATCCAGATGATCCTAAAGACGCAGAAATAATTTCCCAAATGCTAGAAGAATCTGAAGAGGAAGAAGACGACGATTTTCAACTATATCTGTCAGACACCGAAGAAACCGAAGAACCGATACCCGAAGAAGATCTTCCCGGAAATAACACCGATTCTATACCATTTACCCCCGAAGAATTAAACGAACCGATTGCGTTGCAAATTACCGAAAAGGCTTTAATACACGATCCTCCTAAACAAAACAGAATACAAACACGAAGCCAAACCGCGAAACAAAACATTAAGAAAAGCGACGAAGATCATAACGACGAAAGTAGCATTGAAAAGTTCGAAGAAAGAGAAGACCTGTCTTCAGGTTAGGTTAGGTTAGGTTAGGTTAGGTTAGGTTAGGTTCCGGGTCTCTCCCGTCGGTCGCCACCTTGTCGTGGTGGGAGAGCTCACCCAGTGCACTGTCGTACTGGGTGCCAAGAGCGACCAGTACCAAGATTACTTGGTACAAGGCCTTTCCATGCCTGGAAAGGCGGTATGCGTGAAGTTCCCATGATTGTCTAACGATGATCCTGACGGGCCATGCCGGCGGGGTTCGCCCCGGTAGGGTCACCCAGGCCGGACGGGCCGTTAGGGGAGTAGATAAACATGGGGGCTATGTATGAATGTGTGAGTGATGGCAGCGGGCGGCTGCCTAAGGGCCTAGGCTCACCGCTCTAGGGGAGTTCACCCCGAAACCAAAACAAAACATGGGAGGCAAAAAGAAAAAGAAGGTAGTACCGGCCCAGAAGAACTCGGATGCTTCAGGGCCCGGCAGGGAGGGGGGTATAGTCCCGGCCTCTACCCTGTCGTCATCGAACGACGGGCAGCAGGCGGCAAGGAGGAAGGAGTTCTGGATTCGACAGATGGAGGAGTTCTTTGGACCGGGGACGGGTGAATGGTTCAAGGAGTCTTTGGCCGATCTTGATACGACCGAGATTGTCCAGAGTTATGTCGGCGAGTACGGATTGTTGGAGAAGCGGTTCGTCAAGTTCGCGGCAAATAAACCGCCGGAGGATTGCAAAATAATGCAAAGTCTGTTGGATGACATCAACGAAATGGCGGCGACGATGATGGAGCTGGCTCGCAGGGCGTTCACGTTTGAGAGCGATTGCGAGCGGCTCCGGCATCGGCTCGAGTCGAGACAGGGGGAGTCGAGGGTCCGTTGTGAGGCGGCCACGATGACTGAGGAGGTCATCGATCAGGCCGCATCCCCGGAAACGGGAAAGATCGGCGAACCCATAGATGCGGAGATGGATGTGGAGGCGGATGCAGCGGTGGCTGGGAAGACACCACCAGCAACGCCTCCAGGCAAATCGACGGATGGGTTGGAATCCAGGCTGGACGATATAATGTCCAGACTGGATTCCAACACGAAAAGGCTCGCCTTGCTTGAGAAGCGAATTGCTGAGAACAAGGCGGGTGCGAGGAGGAAGAAAGAGAGGACGGAGAGGAAGGAGCCGGACTTGTCCGGTTCGTCCTCTAATGGGGGAGATAAGGGGGAATGGGTGGAGGTTGTGGGGCGAGGTGGTGGTAGAAAGAGGAGAAGGGTTGGGGGGATTATGGGAGCGGGGGTTGGCGCTGGCATCGGCGTTGGCGCTGGTGTTGGGGATGGGGAGGGTGATTATGGAAATGGAGTTGGGGTTAAGGGTGTTGCGGGGGCCGTGTCCCTCGGCGGGGCCACGGCCGCCAATGCAATGGGGACGGCGAGGTGCTACCGGTGCCTGTGCCCTGGGCACGTGCGGTACCGGTGCACCTCGTTTGTGGACAGGGGCGGACGGTGTTATCGCTGCGCCGCCCCTGGCCACAGGGCGTCGGAGTGCGTGGGCGACCCTCGGTGTCCACTGTGTGTGGACCTCCGACGACCGTCTGCGCACCAACTTGGGGGGCCGGGATGCGCTAGGGCGGCGCCCTCGCGCATCCCGGGGGGAATGAGGAGAGAACCCGGCCGCGGGCTCGGGGGGGTCCCCTCGGCGAAACAACCGAGGTGGAGGCCCCCCGGGCGCGTGGGCCTGACTGTCTCCCCCATTAAAAGGGGAGTGGGGGGAGGAGGGAGGAGCGCTGTGAGTTCATAGCGCCCTTCCCTCAGTGAGTAGAAGGAGGGACGGGGGCGCTTGGCCGCTTGCCCGCCCGCCGGCGGCTCGTAAGAGTTGGCCGGTGGGATGGCGGGCGGCCCTGCGTCCCCGTCCAGCCGGGGCGTCTCCTCGGAGAGGCCTCGGCGTCAGTGCCGGGCGCCACTGGCCGAACTCCTAACCCCTTTGGGGCGGAGGGGAGCCATGGCGTCTGGCAGTGGGAGGGAGCCGCAGGGGGTCCAAGCTCCGGCTTGATCCCCATTGCACGCGGTTCCCCCCCTGCGAGGTAGGCGGAGGTTTGTGGCCCTCCCACCGGGAGTATACCCCTTATGGGGTTCTTCCGGGGGGAGGGAGCGGCCGCCGTCGAGAGAGGGGGCCTCCTCTGTTGTTGCCAAATCCAACCCCCCCCTTTGGGGGCGGAGGGAGCGGCAACATTGGGGGCCGGGGGGGCGGCAGGGACTTAGGAGCGGGGGCTCCCGGGTCCCATTGCACGTCGCCTCCCCACGGAGGGGAGAGGAGTGGTGGTGGTCCCCACTCCTCTCTGCCTGATAGGACATTGTCCTATCAAACGGAGGGGACGCACCAGAAAGTGGTGCGTCACGGCGCTTCGGAAGCCCCGTGTGCATGCGAAAGCGATTCCCGGGGCTTCCGAGTAGCGCCAGGAGGACCACCGTCAGGTTTAGCGGGTCGGGAAATGGGCCTTCCGCCCTTTCCCATCCCCGCATAACCCGAAGCCTCCCCCGAGGTGGAGGGTATGTGTTTAGCACATTCCTGACGCAAAAAAAAAAAAAAAAAAAAAGGTTTCGGACAGTGAGAGTCGGAGTGAAACGACGAGTGGGTCGAGCATTTGCAAGGTGCAGGTTCCAGTACTGAGGATCAAAAAGATCGATGAGATCGATCATAAAATCGCAGTGAGGAAGCCAGTACTGAGGACCCTACCGCCGAATGATCGGGCAGTGGCTGGTCCATCCAAAGGGCCTGTAATGTCGGTGAAACCACCTGTGGACGCGGAGGAGCCATTTGTGGACGTGGAGCACACGGAACACTTTGACTCAGATGAAGAGGAATTCATACCTCCTCCCAGGAAAAGGAAGAGAGGAAGGCCTGAGACCACCGGCGCATTCAGGCTGGTTAAACAAGAAAGGGAAGAGAGAGCCAAAATGGAAGAGGAGTATGAGAGAGCCATCGCGAGCACCAAGGTTCCTTATCAAGAATCTAAACAATTCCTGCGAATGAAGGACCTGGTGTTAGAATGTGCGGACGATCTGAGAGTTGCTCCAAACGCAGAAATAGCGGCCGAGAGTCTGAACCAGACACGGGCGTTAATGGAGGCGCTCTGCAAGTCCAAGAAGGGATTGCAAGGGAAGATTCAGGCACAGATTAAGGAGGCGGCCTATTTAGAGGCTGCCATCACTACCATCTGTGGGAGAATCTATGCAAAAGATATCGGAGAGGAAGAGGGCTCGACGGAGGCACTGAGGAAGCAAGTCCGGGCCCTTAAGGCGGAGAACACCAGGCTTCATAATGAAGCCAAAAGAGCGCGGATAATGCGTAAAAGTATAGAGGATGGAAGCATCCAACCTCCCGCAATAGACACGCACCCGCCAGACGAGTTGGAAAAGCTGGGGGAAGCTGCGCAACCCCAACAGAGCACTGACGCTCCGATGGAGGTGGAGATGGAGGTGAGGGCGACTCCCTTGCCTTCATCGCAGCCAATGAGACCCCCCATCAAAGGAACAACCAAGGCGCTAGGGGAGTATCCTCCTGGAATAAGCAAAGAGGAGGATAAAGTAGTATATGATGACCTGTCACAAAGGATCCAGGCATTACTCGAGGAGAGAGGGGCTTTTATGGAGAACCTCAAGAGAGGGGATAGTAAATCCCTCCCGCTGGAAAGAAAACTTTCTTCATTTTCAAATACCTCCACGCCCCTGCGGCCGGTACCGGCCAGCTGCCCCGAGCGGACGCCTGCTGTGCAAGGTGGCGTTGATCCTCGGGCAACGACGGTTGGTGACAAGGAGAGGAAGAAAAAGAAGAAGGGGAAGAAGAAGAAGACAGAGGCGAAGGAGGAACCGAAGCCTCAACGTCCGAGAGAGGACTTTCTCTTGAAGAGGAAGAATCCCCCCTCCATCCCAATGCCCGGCCCGGAGAAGGCTCCACTCCCTCCCCAACAAACCGAAACCCAGGAAATTTTCTGGAGCAAGGTTGTAGGCAGACGGGAGAAGGAAGCCACAAGAAAACGGAACCAACAACAAACACCGACATCCGGACCGGGAAAAAGGGCCGCATCCTCACTCCCTCCTCAAAAAGAGGAGGGTAAGGCGATGGAGAGACCGAAGCCCGCAAAAAAGGAGGGCATAGGGAACAAGAGGGCTCTCAGAACTGCCGCGATCACTCTCACATGTCCCCCTGGAAGTTATGGTGAGGTGATCGGCAAGGCAAGGGATAAGATCAATATTAAGGACCTTGGCATCCCCAGCGTTAAGGCGCACATAGGGATCACGGGTGCAATGGTCTATGAGGTCAAGGGGAAAGATCGTGGGACCAAAGCAGATGAGTTTGCGAATAAGCTCCGCGAAGTCCTAAAGGACGTTGAAGGCGTCAGAGTAGGAAGGCCGGTTAAAACAGCTGAACTACGTTGTTCAAAGCTGCAATAAATAATTATACATTATTTCTGCAATTTGAAAAAGATCTGTTAATTTGCGACTTTGAGGACAAAAACAAATAGGCAATAAATCTGCGATGACAGATACGCCAATAAAAAACGACACAAACATATAAACACGTAACAGCCACCGCGCCGGAACACAACCACCGACGTCGCGAGAAGCATGCGCGACCGCATCACGTGGGCACTGCAAGGCCAATCGATCGCGCGATCTAAAGACTCGCGCATGACAGGCACGTGCCTACTCTGCGCGGATCCCGAGGCAGCCTATAGCGTACGGCGCCTTCGAGTCACCTCTAAATGTTTGAAAATTAAGGATGATTATTGGCGCTCGGCGAAAAGGGTGACTCCTGGCCCGAATCAATAAAAGGAGCTCACCCATGATCATCCAGGCCTTATCGCAGTTATCCGTCGTGAAACCGCATATCGCACGCTTGTTATACCGCTTATACCTCATTAAAACCGCAGTCGACACCAACCAACTAACGATTTCGAATTACGGACTAGAATTCTATTACGGCATTATTGTTAGTAGTGACAAATACTGTTTTGTTGTATATGTTATTTTTTGTGCTAATACAGTAAACATTGTTAAACTAATATCTGAGAGCACTTATCGCTTCGCTTCCTTAATATATCCACTTTCCTGCACGCGCTCGTGAACATATTGATGGTCCTTCGAGCCGGATTTTCGTCATAAAGCCGGCATCCGCACGTTCGCGAGTGTTCTCTCTCGTGGCGGGAGTGAAGTGATTACTTAACTATAACAGGAACATTTGTGAGTGTCAATCATGGATGCAGCTACGCTTCACGATAGTCAAAGCGAAATTCAAAGTCGCATATCGCGTTCAGTGGAGTACCTCAAGAAGTTGGGTGCCGCCAACATCACCGCCAGTGCCGTCGCAACACGCATCCGGATCCTCGACCAACTGTGGGTGAAATTCGAGGAGCAGCATGATCTCCTTCGGGCCGCCCTGAAAGATAAATTCAAGGAGAGTGCGTACGTAACCTCTGGTCTCTTCGAGATAACGGAGAATGCTTACGTGATGCAAAGGAGCACGCTGGATGGCTACGCCGAACATATCAAGGCTCAGGTCGTAGGCACACCGCCTACCTCTGACAGCGCCCCGAAGACCACGCTGCCTCGCATCAAACTCCCGCAATTCTCAGGCTCGTACGCCGACTGGCCTTCATTTCGGGACCTCTTCCTGTCCGTCATCGGTGGCAACTCCTCAGTCTCCAAGATCGAGCGGTTCCACTATCTTCGCTCGAGTGTGCAAGGCCAAGCTGAAATGTTAATCAGATCATTACCGGTTACGGGCGAGAACTATGATCGCGCGTGGGCGATATTGTGCAAACACTTCGATAACAAAAAGGAGCTGATCCGCTTGAACTTCGCCGCATTCACTGCCACGTCGAAGATGAAGGGGGAAAGCGCCGAAGAACTGAGTATCATCCACAATGCTGTCACCACCGCCGTAAACGCTCAAGAAAGTATCGGCCGCCCCATAAACTCACACGAGATGGATCTCTTCAACCACTTAGTCATCGAACTATTCGACGCACGCACCCGGCTGGAATGGGAGTCTTCCACGTCGGACTCCGCTGAACCTCCACGTCACGAGGCACTTCTCGAGTTCATAAGCCGACGAATGCGAACACTCAACGCCGCGCGACCGAAGAACTTCGTGAAGACTTCCAGTGATTTACCACGCACCGCCAAGACTCACGTCGCGAAGCACGGAACTGATACGCCGCAGTGTGCACTTTGTCACGAGAAACACTCACTAATGACGTGCCGTGATTTCAAGGGCAAATCAGCTGCCGATCGGAAAGCATTGGTCGAGATAAAGCGACTATGCTTTAATTGTCTCGGTAACCACTTCATGGCAAAATGTCAATCGAAGAAGAGCTGTTTCACTTGCAACGCACGTCACCACACCATGTTACACGACGCATACACTACACGCTCACAACCCGAGGCCACCACACTCACTACGGTTCACACGAACGTAGACAAGAAGGCAGTCCTCCTCGCAACCGCTCGCGTGAAAATCGCCGACCGCAATGGATCACCGCACGACGTCCGAGCTTTGATCGATCAAGGCTCCGAGGTGTCACTAGTCTCCGAGACGCTAGCACAGCGACTACGGCTGCCACGATCCCACACGAACATGGCCATCTTCGGGATTGGAGGCACACGTGCAGGATCAACCCGCGGCAAAGTCACGTTGAACATCAACTCCAACGTGACCGACGCCAACCTGTGTGTAGCAGCATTCGTGCTGCCACGCCTTTCGCTGCAACAAGGTATCGCAGCAAAACGCCACCGCAACTGGCCGCATATTCAAGGTCTTCAGCTGGCTGACCCTCAATACCAGGAGGGCGATCCAGCGGAGCTTCTCCTGGGAGCGGAAGTATGCTCTCTAATCTTTGAAGAGGGCCTACGCAAGGGCGGACCCCAGATGCCGATCGCCCAGAAGACGTCTTTCGGATGGATTCTCTCTGGGGGCTCCGACGCAGCATCCGCAGAGGAACAACGCCACACATTCCAGTGCTCCGCTGACCGCGACCTAGTTGAGCTGGTTCAACAATTTTGGCAGCTAGAAAAGGAACCCACCGCAGTAGCTCCGCTCACCCCTGACGAAGAACGATGTGAGGAGCTCTTTGTGCGTACACACACGCACCACCGCCGGGAGATACGTGGTGAGGTTGCCATTCGCCTCGCCGCCGACAACCCTCAGCGAGACCCGCAAATCGGCCGAACGCCTTCTGCTGGTGATGGAACGACGCTGCGACCGAGATCCTCGATTCGGTGACTTCTATCGAAGCTTCATGCGGGAATTCGAGGATCTGCAACACATGGAGGCGATAAGCACACTGCCAAATGACTCGGAGAGCAAGTGCTACCTACCGCACCACGGCGTCCTCAAGGAGTCCAGCACCACCACTAAACTCAGGGTGGTCTTCAACGGATCGCAACGAACACAGTCGGGTGAGTCGTTGAATGCTCATCTGCTCATCGGAGCAAATCTCTTGCCAGCACTTAACGACATACTGCTACGATGGCGTTGGCACCGGTACGTCTTCGTCACGGACATCGAGAAGATGTACCGGCAAGTCCTCGTGCATCCGGACGACTGCGGCTTTCAGACGATCCTGTGGCGCCACTCTGTCGATGATGAGGTACTGGAATATCGGCTGAAGACAGTAACCTACTCGCTTGCGCACCCTTTCTTGCCATCCGAACGCTGCAGCAACTCGCGGTGGATGAAGGAGGTCAGTTTCCCCGCGGTGCTGTCGCACTAAACCGTGACTGCTACGTGGACGACGTGGTCACCGGCGCGAACACCTTGGCGGACGCGACCACGCTGCAAAATGAACTTCGCAATCTCTGCACGGCGGGCGGGTTCCCCTTAAGAAAATGGGCAGCGAACGACGAGAGGGTCTTGACGGGAATCCCACAGGAACATCGGCTTCAACGCTCACCACACTCGTGGGAAGGAGAAACTCACTCCACCTTAGGACTCCACCCGCACGGGGATCAATTCTCCTTCGTGTTTCATCCACGCACGATCGCGGAATTCACGAAGAGACGAGTCCTCGCCGAAACCGCTAGGCTGTTCGATCCGATGGGCTGGCTAGCACCAGTCGTGATCCGGGCGAAGATCATGATCCAGACGACGTGGCTGCAGCGATTGGATTGGGACGCCCCACTCCCACCAGCTGACGTACGACAGTGGAAAAGCCTGCTGGAAGAGCTTCCGCTTCTCGATCGCATACGGATGACTCGCTGGTTCTGCACTGGAGATGCCGACACACCTCTTCAACTGCATGGCTTCGCAGACGCATCAGAACGAGGTTATGCCGCCGCTGTGTATCTCCGCGTATCTGAAAGGACCAAGGTTTCAGTTAGATTGATGATGGCTAAAAGCAAGGTAGCTCCCGTCAAACAAGTAACCTTGCCTAGACTGGAACTTTGCGCCGCCACTCTACTCACCAGTTTAATGCATCACGTCTGCAACACGCTCGACCTTGCCACAGTGCCGATCTATCTCTGGTCTGATTCCCAGGTCACCCTCCACTGGATCCGCGGGCATGCCTCAAAGTGGAAGACCTTCGTCGCCAACAGGGTAGTTCACATCCAAACGCAACTGCCCAACGCACGATGGAGACACGTGGCCGGACGAGACAATCCTGCAGACTGTGCATCGCGAGGAATCAATCCAAGCGAACTCATCAACCACGCATTGTGGTGGACAGGACCTACCTGGCTGCTGAGGACAGAAGCTGCATGGCCGAGCACCGAGATGGGAGCATCTGAAGAGGACCTTCCAGAGAGCAGAGCCACCAGCCTGCTGATCAAGAGGGACGTCGTTGTCGAACCGGAACTCCTTCTTCGGTTTTCCACTCTGCAACGCCTGCTGCGAGTATCGGCATGGTGTCTGCGCTGGCGTCGCACATCGAAACCCGCTGACACCCCTGGACTACCACTGGATCCGGATGAACTGGACGCTGCGCTGTTTCGTTGGCTTCGATTGATACAAGCGCTCCATTTTACTGAAGAGGTCGCCGCCATCACCGCCGGACGCAGATTATCACTACGCAGCTCGCTGGTGAAGCTCAATCCATTCCTCGATGACCACGGCGTACTGAGAGTGGGAGGACGACTCAAAAATGCTCTGCTGCCGCATGATGAGAAGCACCCGATGATCGCTCCGCCAACGTCATGGTTGACGCGATTGATAGTTGACTCCTGTCACCGCCGGACTCTGCACGGAGGAGTGCAACTCACGCTCGGATTGCTTCGTCTCCGCTTCTGGGTGCCACGCGGAAGAGCCGTCGTCAAACAGCTGCTTCATCGCTGTGTCACTTGCACCAGGTGGCGGGCGGCTGCTCCACAACCGCCGATGGGCAATTTACCGCCCGATCGAGTCACTCCAGCACGACCATTTCTACGCACTGGGGTGGATTATGCAGGGCCAATACTCATTCGGACGAGCAAAGGTCGTGGACATCGCGCTTACAAGGGCTACATCGCAGTATTCATCTGCTTTTGGTCGAAGGCCATCCACCTGGAGCTCGTCTCGGATTATTCCTCCGACGCATTCATCGCCGCACTTCGCCGCTTTGTCTCTCGCCGGGGCCTGTGTACCGACATTTACAGCGACTGTGGCACAACTTTCGTTGGAGCTGACCGCACCCTGCGGGAGCTCCTCATTGCAGCGTCCTCCGATGGCCGTGGAATCGCACGTGCAGCAGCCGCTCAGGGAATCCGCTGGCACTTCAATCCACCAGCGGCCCCGCACTTCGGCGGATTGTGGGAGGCAGCCGTGAAATCCGCCAAGTATCATCTTCGTAGAGTGATCGGCGAGACCACCCTCACCTTCGAGGAGTTAAGCACGCTCCTCGCTCAAATCGAAGCCTGTCTTAATTCCAGACCGTTGCAGGCACTCTCAGATGATCCAGATGACGTCGCCGCTCTCACACCGGGACACTTTCTCATCGGGGCACCTCTCCTCGCCGTACCCGAGCCGTCTCAGATCGAGAAACCTGGAAACACGGGGTCACGATGGCGTCACCTGCAAACCATGAGGGACCATTTTTGGGGGAGATGGTCGAGCGAGTACATTCATGGACTTACCTCCCGATCAAAGTGGTTCAAGGACGAGGCATCACCCCGTATCGGAGCACTCTGTCTGGCACGCTCCGAGAACACCCCCCCGAGCCGATGGCCTCTTGCAAGGATCACGCGACTGCATCCAGGAGATGACGGCGTCGTGCGCGTAGTCACCATTCGAACGGCGACTTCCGAACTCGTACGTCCGCTCGTGAAGCTCGTGTTACTTCCGGGCGTCGACGACACCGATTCGTTACACACTGACACATAAATCACACTGCAATTTACATATCTGACACTTTACACACTACACTTCCGGTTACTCTCTCACACCATCTCACACTCTCATACGCTTTCGTGCTCGGCAATGCACCAGCCCCTCATTTCTTCGTCACAGGCACACCGCACTGTACTCACACAACACCTTTGCGAGAATGGACCCCGACTTCGATACACCACATCTCACCTTATCGTCTCACTGTCACTGCACTCACTGTAATTCACCTCACTCACCACGAAATCTCGTTGCGACCACGTGTTTCACAGTATCACCGACAATACTCACCCATCGCGGCACGCGACCACACGTACATCGCAATGCGCAGCCGCGACCGCTTCAATCATCGATCACGAATCATTTAAGATCCGCGACCGGATATCACTAACAACTCATGTTGTCACGTAGTGACAAGGCGGGCGGGATGTTCAAAGCTGCAATAAATAATTATACATTATTTCTGCAATTTGAAAAAGATCTGTTAATTTGCGACTTTGAGGACAAAAACAAATAGGCAATAAATCTGCGATGACAGATACGCCAATAAAAAACGACACAAACATATAAACACGTAACAGCCACCGCGCCGGAACACAACCACCGACGTCGCGAGAAGCATGCGCGACCGCATCACGTGGGCACTGCAAGGCCAATCGATCGCGCGATCTAAAGACTCGCGCATGACAGGCACGTGCCTACTCTGCGCGGATCCCGAGGCAGCCTATAGCGTACGGCGCCTTCGAGTCACCTCTAAATGTTTGAAAATTAAGGATGATTATTGGCGCTCGGCGAAAAGGGTGACTCCTGGCCCGAATCAATAAAAGGAGCTCACCCATGATCATCCAGGCCTTATCGCAGTTATCCGTCGTGAAACCGCATATCGCACGCTTGTTATACCGCTTATACCTCATTAAAACCGCAGTCGACACCAACCAACTAACGATTTCGAATTACGGACTAGAATTCTATTACGGCATTATTGTTAGTAGTGACAAATACTGTTTTGTTGTATATGTTATTTTTTGTGCTAATACAGTAAACATTGTTAAACTAATATCTGAGAGCACTTATCGCTTCGCTTCCTTAATATATCCGCTTTCCTGCACGCGCTCGTGAACATACGTGTTCGTGGCCTTGATAGGGCCACAACAGATGAAGAGATAAGAAGGAAGCTAGCGGAGGTGGGAGAGTGCAGCCCAGACGATGTAAGAGTTGGGAAAATGCGCTTTGCCGCCAGAGCCCTAGGCACCGTCTGGGTAAAGTGCCCGCTTGCCTCTGCGAAGAAGATACTAGCGGTGGCCAGAATCCAGATTGGCTGGATAATGGCCACCGTGGAACTTCTAGAAGAGCGGCCTGTGCAGTGCTACAAATGCATGGGCATGGGCCATGTGCAGGCGCAATGCGAGAATGACAGGGACAGGAGAAATACCTGTTACAATTGTGGGGAAGAGGGGCACAAAGCCCAAGATTGCCAAAACCCTTCCAAGTGCGTGTTGTGCGCGGAAGCAGGCAGACCTGCGGGACACAGGATGGGGAGCAGGATCTGCATCCCTCCTAAACAAAGGGGCAAACCAGAGAAGGAGAAGGCAGGGTTACCAAAGAAAACCCCGGCTGGAAGGAGTGCAGAAGGTGGAACAACCTCAAGAGAAGGAACGCAGAAGACCCGCAGAACCACGCGCAGTGGAAGCAAAGGAATGACTGCTGCTGCCGCTGTCACTGCAAAAGAAGTATCTGCGGAGAGGAAGGAACAACCTAAGAAAGATGGGAATGATGAGCCTAAGGAGGCAAATCAAATGATGGAGGTGGTCATGGAGGAGGCCGGCGACACATAGAGTCATGTCGATACCCCTTCTTCAGGCCAACCTTAATCACGCCCGGCGCGCCCAGGATCTATTCATTCAGACCATGATGGCGCGCCGGTGTGGTGTGGGGATAGCCGCCGAGCCCTACATGGTACCGGAAAGTCACCCATGTTGGGCGACTAACGGTGCGGGCTCGGTGGCCATTACGTGGAGGAGAGAGGTGAACTCCCCCCCTTGCAGAAAAATAGGTGAGGGGAGGGGGTTCGTCTCTGTAGAATGGGGGCCTATCTCTATCGTGGGGTGCTACATCTCCCCAAATATGGGCATTGCCGAGTTTGAGCAAATGATGGACGGGGTGGCGGACTTTGTCCGTACCTGCCTTCCCCGCCCGGTAATAGTGGCCGGGGACTTTAACGCTAAGTCTAGCAGTTGGGGTTCCCGGCGCACCGATGCTAGGGGCAATGCCCTTGAGACATGGGCGGCGGCACTCGGCCTGTACATTATGAATACAGGCACGAGAAGCACTCTTATCAGGCCGCAGGGAGAGTCGATAATTGACCTTACGTGGGCCAATTCCCCTGCGGCCAGCAGAATAAGTGGATGGAGAGTGGTGGACGATGAGACTCTATCTGATCATCTCTATATAGAGATGCGGGTCTGCGTCGTCCGCCAAGGGGTGCTTAGCCGCGCCCAAGGGAGAGATGAGAGGCCTCCAAGGAGATGGGCCTTGAAGAAGCTGGATGCAGACAGGCTAGTGGCCGACGAGGTGACGGCTGAGGCTTACGCGGAAATTCGAGCGTAATACCCTTAGCGCGGCCATTAGGAAGGCCAAGGCCAGAGCTTGGGACGAGCAGCTGCTCGCTCTGAACTCGGACCCGTGGGGGCGCCCGTACAAGACTGTCATGAATAAATTACGGCATTGGGCGCCCTCCGTGACGGACACCCTAGAGGCCCCGGAGCTAACACAACTGCTCGACAAATTATTCCCAGTGGTGGTTAGGACTCCACGTCAACTTGACGACGAAGAGCCTGCCCCCTGGGAGGAGGAATACGGGGTCACGGGGTCTGAGATGGCCGGGATTGTCAAACGGTTGAAGTCGAGGGGCAATAAAGCCTCTGGACCGGATGGCATTCCCGGTCGGGTCTGGGTGCTGGCCTTAGACCACCTGTCTGCATTCGTGAGGCAATTGTTTACGGATTGCCTCAAGCAAGGAGTCTTCCCCCCGGCTTGGGAGAGGGCCAATTTGGTCCTCATCCCCAAGGGGGCCAAAGTTGCGGGGAGTCCGCAGGCGTACAGACCCATCTGTCTGCTGGACGAGATTGGCAAATTATTCGAACGTATAATTGCCGACCGTCTCGTCCGGCATCTCGCCCGGGTTGGCCCCGATCTTCACGGGGACCAATATGGATTCCGCGAGGGAAAGTCAACCATTGACGCGATTCGCCGCGTCAGGTCCCTCGCGGAGTCAGTCATGGAGGATGGCGGGGTGGCGTTGGCGGTATCGTTAGACATCGTCAACGCGTTTAACACCCTGCCATGGGATAGAGGACGCGATGACATATCATCGCGTCCCCGACTACCTCGTGAGGATCGTCAGGGGATATTTCCGGGCGAGGTTCATAGAGTACAGAGACAGGGATGGGTGTGTACGTCAAAGGGAGATCACGTGTGGGGTCCCGCAGGGGTCGGTTCTCGGACCCTTGTTGTGGGACCTCGCGTTTGATAGGACTCTCCGCACAGCCCTCCCCCCCGGCAGCAGTGTCGTCTGTTACGCGGACGACACGCTAGTGCTGACCGGGGCGGATAGCTGGGGGGAGGCCCGAGGACGGGCGGAAATAACAGTGGCATGCGTAGTTCGCGAAATAAGAGGTATGGGCCTAAGAGTGGCGCCTCAGAAAACTGAGGCGCTTTACTTCCACGACGGTTCTCGCGGGGAGCCCCCGCAGGCCCATATCTCGGTGGATGGCACCTCCGTCCGGGTTGGGACACAGGCGAAATATTTGGGTCTCATTCTGGACGGAAAGTGGAGTTTTATACCCCATTTTGAGCGGCTGGCCCCCAGGTTGGAAGGGGTGGCGGCTGCACTTGGTCGACTCCTCCCTAACCTGGGGGGCCGGATGGAAGGGTCCGCCGCATGTACGCCGGCATTGTCAACTCGGTTGCCCTCTATGGGGCACCGGTTTGGGCTGGGGCTGCGCTCACCACTCCTCGCATAAAAGACGCCCTGCGTAGAGTGCAGCGGCGCATACGGGTGGTGCGCGGTTATCGGACAGTGTCACATGCGGCGGCCGCGACCCTGGCGGGGCTTCCGCCAATGGAGCTCGTCGCGCTGATGTACCAAGAAACGTACGATCAGACGCGCGAGCTTCAGAGGCGGAACATACGTATGACTGCCGGGGTCAGAAGGGGTATGAGACTCCGTGCCCGGCGACGCATGATTGAGAGATGGGAGGAATATCTCCTCAACATCCCGGAGACCAACTCCGGGACTCGGGTCCTCCTCCCGGGGAGGGCCTCGGTGACGCCCCCGGACCGATGGTCGAATCCCGTTAAGGGAGGGAACCGCGGCCCGGGGGCATGGGGACCACAGAGGCTCGCTAGGAGCCTCATTGCACGTGGTCCCCCGGGTATGGACGCGGCAGCGGCGGCCCTCTCACCGGTGCCTTAGAGCGCCGGTGGGAGGGTGGCGCTGCCTGCGGGGGTTCTCCCCTCTCTTCTGGGGGGAGTTCCCAGGAGTAGGGTTCCCGGAGCGCTGGCCGAATCTCTTCTTCCTTTGGGAGAGAGAGGGAGCCTCGTTCCGGGAGCCGGGGGTGGCGGCTCGAGCGGGAACACTCGAGCCGTGACCCCGCCCCCCAAACTTTTTGGGAGGGCGTGACGTGGAGGTGGTGTCGCAACCGCGAAGAACCGCACGATAAGTGCGGGGGGAGAGTATCTTCCTCTCGGGGAAGATGCTCTCCCGGGATGAAAAGGCTTGGGGATGGCAAGAAGTAATGCTTCGGCAGTTCCTTGCCATCCCCCGAATAGCCCGCGAAGGCACCCGCTGTGGTTTTAGTGAGGTAGGTCTTGGACCCCACCGTCGATACATTCGTGTATCGGTGATGGGGGACAAGGAGTCCCACATAACCCTCATCCCCTACCCGGGGGATGAGTGGTACCATGAGGTTTCCACAGCGTCAAAAAAAAAAAAAAAAAAAAAAAAGGTTAGGTTAGGTTAGGTTCCCTCTCGTGGGATGCGGCCTTGCCGTGGCGAGAGGGCTCATCCCTTGCAAGAGGATAGTCTTGCAAGGGGTGCTACCCTCTCCTTGTCGTGGTGAGAGGGCTCACCCAGTACACTGTCGTACTGGGTGCTAAGAGCGACCAGTACCAAGATTTCTTGGTACAAGGCCTTTCCTTGTTTGAAAAGGCGGTATGCGTGTGTGTGTGGATGTATGAATGAGGGCAGGACGGGCTCTATAGGGTTGGTACCCAACCGTCCTATGGGTGGGATCCCCAGAAAGAAAAGCCAAACTTTCTTACTACTTATGATGGACACAAAGAAAGAGACGATGATTACTGTCGCAGCGGGGTCGGATACCGCAGTGGCCGGTGAGAGGGGTTGTACTGTCCCGGCAACCCCCTCATCGTCATCCAGCGTCGGGCCTCCACGGGAGTTGGAAGCGAGCTCCCGTGGTGAAATGGCTATCCGCTTCACGAAGGATGGGCCTAAAGCCGTTCACCTCCGCGGGAAGCCTAAGCCTACGGCTAGTACTTCTCAGCCGGTTGTGCGGCTTACCAGGATGGATCGAGGCGGTAAAACCTCCTCAAGAACCGCTCCCCTTACGAAAAAGGAGAGCAGGAGCCAAGCCACCACTGTGACGAAGGGGCAGGCGTATGTCTCCCCGGACCCCCAGTGGGAACATTCTTCCTCCTCCGTCTCGTCTTCAGACGCGGAGGAGGATATGGATGTGGACGTGGAGGAAGTGACCGAGGAACAAATTAAAGCAGCAGAGGCTGTGGAAAGAGGCCGGGGGCGGCCTCCAACAACCTCGGAATACACCGGTATGACGGCGGCTCGTGCCGATCGCCTCACCATACTGGAGAAGGAGGGGGTGAGGGTCACGCCGGTGCGGAGAGCTGGGTCACAGCGCTAAGGGGTGTTCGGCGCAACCCAAGTGCTTGGCTTGCGCCGACCTTGGTTTGCCAGCCGGACACCGATTGGGTGGCAGAGGGTGCAAACCCAGACCACCCTCGAGGCGGAAGGAGGACGTGCCGCTTGCGGAGAGGATGGCCACGGCCGCCCCCTCGAAGCAGGCGATTACGAAGGCGAAAAAGCCCGGTACACTCGCGGCGAAGCGAGTCCCTGCCGGGCCATCAGCACCGCCCTCTGGCCGGATGAAACCGGCCAGTGTGAGGAAAGAGGCGGAGGCGATGGAGACTGACGCATAGTCAGTCTCATGGACCACCATCCTCAGTCATGAGGATGGAGTAATCCCACAGTCAAGTGGGATTTACGGGGACTGCAGAGCCACAAGTCGGGGGACTTGTGGGTCATTGCACGCAGTCCCCCGTGAGGAGGAGAGTGTGGCGCGACACCCACCTCTCCTCACGAGGAGTGAGACAATTGTCTCTCTCCTCGCGAGAAGGGCGCGAAAGAACCGCGCAGCCTGAGATGTTCTTGGATGTTATGCTTTAGCGGTTCCCGAGAACATCTCGCAAGGCCGAGTGTTGCCGTCTGGTTTTTAGTGGGTCGGGGGTCGCTTATACCCCCAGCCCCACATAACCCACCTTGCCTCCCCCGAGGCGGGTGGGTATGCGGTTGCGCATTTTCCAGACGCTAAAAAAAAAAAAAAAAAAAAAAAAAGGCATCAGGAGACCCTGGATTTTGGAGAGCTAGACACTCTAGCATTACAAAGGAATTGCAAGACCAAAAGAAAGAAGAAAACAGATTCAAGAAGGAGATAGAAGAAGCAAATAAGAAGATCAAGAGATTCTGACGAAGACCAGGATAAAAAGGCAACCGACGGAAAAGAAAAGAAAGAAAGCGAAGACGACGAAGAAGAAAGTATTAATAAAAATTTAAAATCAAGAAAAATAAAAACCAGACCTATCATCATCGAAAATAAATTAGTCAAAAGTAACGTTATAGAATCTCGTGAATTATTATTTTTGCGGAAAGACAACTTAGCGTATTTTGTCGATACATACGGAGAACCGATAGCTTCCGGTTCTAAAAAACTCTTCGAACGCAACGAGCTGCCCCATCTAGAACCTTTAGTTCTGGGTAAACCTAAAGCAATAAAACATAAAAACTACTACCACATAGCACTACCTGTTAGCGAGACACAAAGAGAAGGGCCTACAGAGACCCTCGACAGAATTACCTCAATATTACGAGACTTACGAAAATTGACTGAAAATATGAACCTAGAAACGTTAAGTCTCGCAAAAACAGAAGTTGTTAATAACGTTCCATGGAGTAACATTAAATCACAAATACAACTAACATTCATCGAATCCGCTACTAAATTAATTATTTGCAACGGACAAATCAAATATCCGCCTAAAGATTTACGACCTACTATAATCGGAGAAATGCACTGTACACCGACAGGAGGACATCGCGGCGTCACAAAAACATATAATAGAATAAAACATAGCTATTATTGGGAAAATTTAAAGTTAGATGTACAGAAATACATACAACAATGTTTGCAATGCCAACTGAAAAAGTTAGGGTTAAAACGAAACAACCCATGATAATCACAGACACACCAGGATCTTCTTTCGACAAGGTAGCCATGGATATTGTCGGACCTTTACCTAAGACGGAAAGAGACAACGAATACATTCTGACTTTACAGGACCAGCTGACTAAATTCTGTATGGGCATACCCTTACCAAATCAGACTTCCAAAACCATCGCCGAAGCGTTCGTGGACCGTTTTATTTGCACATTCGGAGCACCAAAAGCAATATTAACGGATCAAGGAAGAAATTTTATCAGTGATTTAATGAGGAAAATCGCAAAATTATTTAAAATTCGTAAATTTCGTACTACTGCCTTCCACCCACAATCTAACGGATCTTTGGAAAGATCGCATCACGCATTAGGAGAATATTTAAAACAATACGCAAACGAACAAAAACAGTGGGATAGATGGATAAGCCTTGCAATGTTCAATTATAATACAAATGTACACGAAGCAACCAGACATACACCGTACGAATTAGTCTTCGGAAAAATAGCCAGAATTCCTTCGAACGAGCTTTTACCTCCAAGCGACCAATTAGCGAATTACAACGATTATCTAGTAAACCTCGTTACACAACTTCATACAATTCAAGGAAATGCTCGTGAAAACGTTATCGAAGCAAAACAGAGATCGAAGAAATATTACGATAGAAAGATTAACCCTCAAACCTTTAAACCAGGAGACCATGTATTTCTCTTAAAGGGACCAAAACCCGGAAAATTCGGAGATCACTATACAGGACCTCATGTAGTACTGGAAATATTAAACAAAAATAATGTAAAAATTAGAATAAAAAAGAATAGCCGAATTGTACATCCAAACCGATTGCGAATTTCCCACATTAAAATAACCAAATAATTAACAAATAATAAAAATTATAATAATACACAAATAAATCAACAAAACAAAAATAAAAACTAAAATATTAATCCAAATAAAATGAAAATAGAAAATTTATATAAGAATAAAGAAGGGAGAAGACATTCGCACATACAAAGAAATAATTAATATTTCAGATGGATCGCAAATTCAGACAACTAATTGCGATATTGATAAGCCTAGCCGTATACCTGCATCCTACATACGGACTAATAGGATACGATTGCGGATCTTCTTCCGCGAACTTAACTACTCTGTCATTACTAAACATCGAAGAATGCGACATTCCTCGCAAAGAAATAAAAGCGGATCAAGTTTATGTACAACTACTACAAGTTAACGAATTCGAAGCTGTACAAGTAATACAGTGCAAGGTCGAGATCGATCGACTAGTCAAGAAATGCGGAATGTTCTCTCATACAATGGACGTACACAATGGAAATTCATATATAGAAGAAATAACTCGCGAAACTTGTAAACGAATGCATAATTACGGAACATATCAATTAGGACACATTCACATAACAGGACTCAAATCAAATCGAACAACAACCAGACCAATTACATTAGCCGGCCATGTAGACAATTACGGAGAATGTTTCGGAGGAGCATACTCTGACCCTTACGGAACATGGTCAGATGTCATCGTAGTCGGAACCATAAAAATTATACTGCAGGACTACACCGCAGACGTACGCATTAATACTAACAAAGTGCAACTTAGATCTGGCGTCGCTTGTCAACTCGCTTCCACACACTGCGTAGACATCGAAAGAGGAGACACATACTGGAACACAGTGCCAGCAGGCCCTTGCAAATTTAACAACTATGGGGTACTATTCGAGGGATACGCTCATAAAATCAAGAGCATGATCAAACAGTTTACTCTCTCACACCGCAAGATACAATATTTACTCTAACCAGCAAGGAAAAACAGCAAGTTTGCGGATATTCAATAGTACGCACCAAACATCCTAAATTAATGATTTTCGAAACTGTACGAGGAACCGTCGTTTTCAAAAAACAATCGCGCGTTTCAAATCTCGATATCTTCACGTACATGAATTCTAAGTTTGTTTACGTGGAAAAACATATTCGCACGCAAATTACTCAACTTTACCATGACATTTTATTACAACAATGCAATTTAGAGCAACGAATGCTACAAAACGCTTTGGCCATAGCCACACAATCTCCAGATATTTTTGCATATCATCTAATGAAAGGGCCCGGCTATATGGCTCTACTAGCTGGAGAGGTTATTCACATCGTAAAATGCGTACCCGTCGAAGTCAAGCTCGCTCAAACAAGCCGATGCTACAACCAACTACCCGTGCTTCGGGAAAATCAAACGTATTATTTAACTCCACAAACGCACATATTATTGCAACAAGGAACGCAAACCACTTGCAACACATTAGCACCCGCCATGTATCAGCTAGGAGATTCTTGGTACAAATTTATGCCAAGACCAGTGGATACCATACCGCCAGTCACTATAAAACCATTGACTAAGCTTGTATGGAAATACATCAGCCCAGGATCGCTCGCCACCAGCGGTATATACACGGAAACAGACTTAAAGGATCTACGAGATCATATAATGTTTCCAGCCGAACGACCTGCCGTCCTCAACTCCCTAGCGAGAGGGGTGATGGGAAAAACCATATCCCTGGAAGGGGGATCAATCTCCAATTTACTTGATACAAACACCATAGAAAAAATAGCATTATCTACATGGAACAAATTCTGGAATAAATTTCTATTTTTCGGGAATCTCAGCGCTGGACTAATCGGAATATACCTGAGCATCAGAATCATAAAACTGACGCTAGACACAATAGTACACGGCTACGCCTTACACACAGTGTACGGGTGATCCTTGTACCTGCTAGGAGCCCTATGGGACTCCCTAACACATCTACTAATACATTTGAAAACAAGGCAATCGAAAAAATCGAAAGTCAGCGTGCCGGTTCCCTATACCCAAAATAACGAGACACCTGAAACCATCCACACAGAAAACAACACAACTCCAACAGCTACCTACCCCCTCCTCCCCCCACGGGAAGATACTACATATACCTTGGAGCTTAAAGAAGCGAAATTTTAACAAGCAAGGCATACCGCCAATTACAATAACCCCCCCCCCGGTTTTCTTCACATATCAAGCAAGGCATACCGCCAACACAATAAACCCCCTTTTTGGATCTCCCCATGCACCAAAAACAGTAAAATTTTTTTTATATACAGAAATGGAAATCCAATATATCGAGACGGAATTTTTGACTCGAGGTCGCCTGGAGGTGACCATAGTGAGAGCAGAGTCGCCGCTTCTCTTTCGGGCACGGTTAAAAAATAGCGCAACGGACTTCCTGGAAATGGAGGAGGAGCTCCAGCTAAAAATGACGAGAAGGGCCAACTCGCTACACATGTTCCCCGAGCATATTAAAGAAGAGATGGACGTCGTGGTGAAAGACCACCAAATGTGGCGACGGGGGTTCATCCAAAGCATTAACAAAACCACCTGGATGGTCAAGGTAGTTCTTGGTGACTGGGGAAGAACGGTATGGCGGCGCATGAACGAAGTGTACCGCTTCGAAGAATTACCGTGGCAGGCACTAATATGCGGATTAGCCCACACCAAGGCTCCTAATAATAAAACGACTTGGCCAAAAACGACGAGAGATTTGTGTCGGCTCCTCCTAGAGGGACAAACGGGATGGATAAACATCGTCCATCCCTTAAGAAAGGGTGCGGCCCTGGTGAAACTCCATATGGAGACCACCAAAATGTTCGATAGAGCATACAACTTTAGGGATGCGCTAATTCGGATTGGCCACGCCGAACTTTGCACAAGAATAACCGCGGACGTAGAACCTGCAATATAGAAAAGAGATATATATTACAAACATATTTGTACATACTCACTCTAAATCCTAGATCTTGCATTTTCATTCAACTATTACCGTTATAGTATTGTATACCTTTTAATCACTCATATGTTATAATTATTACTCTTTTAATTATTTTAATCTTTCTTTTGTTTTCTCTAAGAGAAATAACACAAAAAAAAACTTCCCACAAATACTCAATGTATTCAAAACTAGTAATCTTACGTATATATGTTTAACAATGTTAAATTGTCCTCTTATCTTTAAATTAGAATAAGTTTGTATTTTGTTCCATGCGTACTCCTTATAATAAGTTTGACTTTTTATTAAAATCTTCTGAAAAAAAAAAAAAAAAAAAAAGGGTGTGTCTTGAAATTATGCTAATTAGAATTATCTTTACATTTAAGTATACATATATATATATTAAGTCCAACTCTGTGTACTATTATATTATGTTACATTTCCACTTATTACTTCTAATCTACTTATTATATCATACATTATACCATATATTCACTTCAATCATACTTATTAGTCTAATTATAATTCTTTGTATCTTAGTTCTAAGTTCTCCCTTGTATACTTATCACGAATACATGCATTTAATCTTCTTAGATACACGCGTAAACTCTGTACCCTCATTCTTAATTATAAAAACAACAAAAGTGGAACCATTTTCTATCTTAATTACATCATTATTGTCACCACATACACCTGATCATCGATTACACCACAACAACACCAGTACACCGTCGCTCCCAACGAACACTCAAAGTACCAAGGAAACACGTTATAGCCAATCAACGGCGCACGTCCACAGACCACACCGGGACGTATCGAAATTTGCCGCAACTCCAGGGCAATACATGCCAAATCAATTGCGGGAAATTTGTCAAGAATGCTATGACAAAACATCAGCCGAAGAAGACCAAGAAGAAGAGATGGCGTCATTTCGCTATTTGGCCCACGAAACCTCAGCTGATAATCAAACAAACAGTAAAAAGTGCGACGCACTAACAATAACTATCAGCGAGAAACTACAAACAATGCATGGAAGAATACTCGTATGCCGACCAAACAAACCTAACCGAAGGATAAGATCGAGCAGTGGTCCCCAGATGGTCGAAAGAGTAATAAAAAAAAAAAAAGGGAAGAGAGAGGGGGCGGAAAAGCAAACCTACCTGGCATCACGCGACTGGCATTCCACGTAAACAAGGATCAGGTAGTCAAATCATATCATCTTTTCACACTTATATTCTTTTTCTTTCCTATATTTACTTTAAATAAAATACGATAGAAAAAGGCTCCACACGTACATTGCATACGCGCTAGCGACAGTACTAATAGTTAAGTAAAAGTAAGTAAAAAATAAGTAAAAAATAAGTAAATTGTATAAAAAGCGAGAAAAGGACGAAAGAACAAAGGAAGGGGTTATGGTGGTCGCCTTTTCTTTCCTCCTTTTCTACAAAATATTTAAATAGTAATTAGGAACTCAAAGAAACACATTTAATAAAAACAGAATTAAATGTGAGTCTTTCTACCAAATCGGCAAGTCGTGGCAAGAAAAGAATCGAATTATTCCTCACAGATTCTTTTTGCAAATGTTGTGTTTTTACACCCCCAACATTTGTCTAAGGCGGGGGGTGTTACGTCCGGCGGACTTCATGATTCTTTTCTTTCCCACGACCAAGGCGAAGTTTGTTGTTAGGTAAATAAAAAAGGAAGAAAAAAGATAATAATAATCTAAGCGGCACGTATATAATAAAACGAAAACGTGCCCAGCGAAACGGACAGCTGCAGATATCGTGAGCGACCGATAAATATTACAAAATCGGTAAATAAAAGAGACCAGGCGGAAAGATGCCGAAAGCGGATTCTTGCCGACACCCTCGCGAATAATAAGTTAAAATCACATATCGGCAAAACATAAAGACGGCGAGAGCGGGCCGAAAGCGAGCCCTTTGAGGGGAAAACTAGAACAACGAATTGATAAAATTAAACGTGCGAAAGCGAAGCGGCACCGCAGCGGAAACTCTCGCGAGAAACCGACAAACATTGTAAATCGGGAAAACACAACGACGGCGAGAACGCGCCGAAAGCAAATCCTTCCCTAGTAAAATTAGGGGAAAACAAATAATGAAAACGAAAGTGTGCAAAATAAGATAGCACACCTGCGGGTATTCTCGCGAGAAAGCGGCGAAAAATATAAAGATTAAAAAGATGCCACACGCATCGCCTCTCAGCAAACAAGCTCTAAGCCGCACGCGAGGGCAATAAAGCGAGAACCCGCCGATAAAAGCGGCACTAACAAACGACAAATATCGCGATATAGGAAAAACTAACAACAAACACCGCCGCCGATATCGAAATCTCGAAACATCCCCGTTTTTGGGACAGCGAGCTCCGATTCGCAGACGCCTGCACTAAACTTTTGATTCGTCGATCCTTGCAACGCTCCCCATAGAAAGGGAAAGTAAAAATATTAAAAACGCGATTATGAACTTCTATTCGCAGGATTTTGTCAAAAGGCGGAACGGAGGGCGTGAATCAAAAACCGGGATATAAACGCGAACTTCTCTGCGGAGCGTCACTTATCGTTCTTCGTCGAACATCCACAGTTTCCTTGCGTTTTCACCGCAACACTTAGTGTGCGAAAGAATTCTCAGTGCGAATTCTCAGTGTGAAATCAGCGTGAACACTCAGTGAGAAACTCTGTGAACTTCCGGCATAGCAACATGGTATTGGATATACCAGCCAGACCTAGAGACCCACTGATCCTACAACGGGCCGATCTTGAACCAAACATTTTATCGACGCACGCCATAAGTAGTAAGTCCCTTTATATGCATATACAATCTCACTCTACTAGAAAGAGTTCTTAAATAAATTAACTTCATTTATTCAAAGCTGTTACCTAATATTCGAAGAAGTTCGTATTAATTATTCCTGAACCCTTCCTTCCCCCGCTGAAGGCTTCCTGCATAATTGCAGATCGCTTACCTACGGTACATCAAGACGGCGAAGAAACCTTTCGTATCGACACCGATGGTAACATCGTGCTTACAATTTTCCACTCCGTCGATGATTCCCTCGAACGTTTTCAGGATTATATTCGATAATATCCCCATACTCCTGACTAACATTTGCAACTCCCTCGTACGAATCTTAAGGCGACACCCTCCACTCCGCAAGACATTGACGTTGCGTGTAGCCTTGGCGGAACACCCTTCGTCGTGGGTATCCCCGGAAAGGTTTTCCGAAATACGACGTTGTTCAGCGCGATAGTCCGAGCACGTGGACCGCGATAATTATTTCTGGCGAATTTCACGCCGCGACTGCGCTCCGGACGTAATAAATTGGTGATAGCGGTGGGATAGAAAAATTCCGTAATATCCTAAAAAAGAGAAGAGCTGGATCGGGACCGATATAAGACGCGTGATCGCCGCGAACCAGAACCGCCGCGTAACGAACACACTCGTCGAATATACCCCCAGACAGCACCCCGCACGAAACTTATTTTCGCGATCGCTATCCGAATAATACGCTACGTAGCAATCCAGTCAGACTCCCCGTAACGCGAGAGAGAGAGGAGCGCCCAACATACAACGATAGACGACAAATGTATAATAACACGAATGTTAATACGAACGCTCCTATTCGCCATAACGACCGTCCCAACAAGTGGTGCCGTTACTGCAAGAACAGCGGCCACGAAATCGAAAAATGCCGGAAACGCGAGTATAATAACAACTTACAAAGGAACGAGCCGGGAAACGCGCTGAGCCCCGCGGAAAGGTCGGGTACACCTCACCAAGGGGCTCCCCCTCAAACGACCCGCCCGGTAAATTTAGTCGAAAGGACGAGTACCGAGAAGCCAACTCTAAATCTGCAAGGGCATTCGCACGCACCCACCGTCGCGTTAGTCGCTGACGGGCTTTTACATGAAACAACATTCATGATAGATACAGGGGCCGCCCCTAATCTAATTAAAATCCGAAACTTACATCCCGAGACGAAAATTCAACAACACGACACGTTGTATCTTAGCGGTATAACAGACGGAAAGATAAAAACCCTCGGGTCCGCCGAAGTTCTTTACATGGAACATCCCCTCTACGTCCACACGGTGTCAAATAATTTTCCAATTCCTCAAGAAGGGATCCTAGGATCCGATTTTCTTCGAGATGCTAGTAGTATCGATTTTAGAGATCGGTCAGTACACTGGCAAAATATTCGAATTCCTTTTTCCCAACGCGAAACCGTGGTAGTGCCTGGCAGATCGCGCTCGACATTCTATGTCAATATAAAAAATCTCGACATCGCAGTAGGATACATTCCGCGTCTTAGCGTCTGCGAGAACGTATTCCTCGGGGAAGCGATAGTCACTAATCGAAATGGGAAAGCATACCTTCACGTTATTAACGCTAGCGAGTTAGTAGTCCCGACGATAGATCTGCAAGAGATCGACCAAATTTCCGCCGAACGCGAGAACGAGATTCCAACCGAAAAGAGCAAGGTGTTTTCCATATCCCCTCTCGCAACAGATGAACATACTCAAGACCGAGCCTTTGCCGTCCGAGAGCTTCTCCGATTAGAACACCTAAATGAAGAAGAGTTAACACACGTTACCGACTTGATACGAACACATAACGATTTATTCCGTCTACCGGACGAGATGTTAGGTTACACAGACAAAATGTCTCACAAAATCCCAACAACCGACGACCAACCGATCCACACTAAACAGTACCGATTCCCGCCTATCCACAAGGACGAGATAAACAAACAGGTTAGAGAATTATTAGACAACGACGTAATAAAACCCTCGGAGTCTCCCTACAATTCGCCCCTGTGGATCGTCCCTAAAAAGCCCGATTCAAAAGGAAACAAGCGTTGGAGAATGGTCGTCGACTATCGAGCGTTAAACGAAAAAACAATAGGCGACGCGTACCCGCTACCAAATATAACAGAAATCCTCGACCAGTTAGGGAGCGCAAAATACTTCAGCGTGTTTGACCTCTCATCCGGTTTCCACCAAATCCCGATGCATGAGTCGCACGCGCAAAAGACGGCTTTCTCAACACCTCATGGGCATTACGAATTCAAACGAATGCCATTCGATTTAAAGAATGCCCCAGCGACGTTTCAGCGACTCATGGACCAGGTTCTATGCGGACTACAGGGAACTGAACTTTTTATATATCTCGATGACATAGTATTGTACGCAAGCTCATTACGCGAACACGAAATCAAACGGGCCGAAAGATTGCGTAGGGCTAACCTAAAACTCCAACCAGATAAATGCGAGTTCCTACGTAAAGAGGTCGGATACCTAGGTCACATAATCAGTGACGAGGGAGTAAAACCAGATCCGTCTAAGTTGCTCGCGGTTAAAGAATTCCCCAGACCCCGACATGCAAAGAACATAAAACACTTCCTCGGTCTGTCTGGCTATTAACGTAGGTTCATCCCTGAGTTCTCTAAAATCGCACCTCTTACCGACTTATTAAAGAAGGACAAACCATTTACCTGGAGGGATGAACAAGAAAAAGCCTTTACGAAACTCCGCGACGCACTATGCTCCAAACCCATTCTCCAGTTTCCCGATTTTACGCGACCTTTCATCGTCACAACAGACGCTTCAGGGTACGCGGTCGGAGGAGTCTTGAGTCAGGGAGAAATCGGTAAAGATCTGCCCATTGCATACACATCTCGATTACTAATCAACGCAGAGAAGAACTACTCGACAATTGAAAAGGAGTCGTTAGCCATCGTGTACTGCGTCAATTACTTCCGATCCTATATATATGGACGGAGTTCACTAGTCACGGATCACAGACCGCTGGTATGGATGCACTCCGTAACAGATCCCACCTCACGACTCATCCGATGGCGCCTTAAACTCGCGGAATACGAATATAACGTAGTGTATAAGCCAGGTAAAATTAACGATAACGCCGACGCACTCTCCAGAAACCCTATTCCATCTAACTCTTTAGCTAAACGAAATAGAACAAATTCTACCCCTCGAACAGACTCGAGAGCTCTCCAGCTCAGAAGAGTCATTATTCAATGCTAAAAGAAAGAAAACCGAAGAAGCGCCTCGAGAAACCGAGGAAACCCCGCAACGAGCGGAAAACGATAATATAGATGATCCGCCGAACCCGCGATCTTCTAGCGAAACCGAAGCTAATGACGAATCGGGTGAAACAAGCGAGACCGAGAACGACAACAGTTCCGACCTTAGCGACAACGCCCCGATTTTCGACAACATAAACGAACCATTCGTCCAAGGAACTAGAATGGGACCACAAGTGGTACCTATTCCAGATAACTTCTCTACGCGAAAAGATAACCTTGTTATCTTCGTCACACAACAAGGCGTACCAGTCGACCGCGGAGCTCACATACTCCGAGAAAGTAAATCCTTGCCTATGATTAGAGGAGCAGCTCTAGCCAGGGCAAGAATAAACTGCGACGGAAATGGCCAAATTATATCGCTTGTCATTGAAGAACGCGAATCGGGAGCTACGGAAAGAGAGATACTAAAAGAATCATTTCGATCGCTTTTAGACGTCGTCAGGGAAACGGAGCTGTCGTCTATCTCGATAATCAGAGGCGACATCGATAATGCCCCTTGGGATATCGTATACTCATTGCTAACGCGCGTCTTAAGCGAAACCAATGTAAAAATATTTATTTGTAGGAATGAAATCTCCGTCCCATCGGAGGACGAGAGAGAAAATATTATTGCCGAAAACCACAACTCGGCGATTGGCGGCCATAAAGGTATTTCCAAAACATACCAACGTATGAAAAAGCGCTACCAATGGAACGGCATGAAAACCGATATCCAAACGTTCATCAAAAATTGCCGCCCTTGCCAACTAAAGAAACTGGTCCGCGTAAAAACCAGACAACCCATGATATTGACAGATACACCTGACGCGGCCTTCGACAAGGTCTCGATGGACATCATGGGTCCATTACCCGTTACGCGAACTAACAACATGTATATACTCACTGTACAAGACCTCCTAACTAAGTATTCTTTAACGATCCCTTTGCAAACGCGATTAATGTAGCAGACGCATTCACGAATGAATTAATATGCGTTTTCGGAGCACCGAAAGCTATATTAACGGACCAGGGATCGCATTTTCTAAATAGCCTAATGCGTAATATAGCGAAGAAATTTAGAATTAAACTCTTTAAAACTACGGCCTATAGGCCGCAATCTAATGGCTCAATAGAGCGCTCCCACCACGTTTTGTGGGAATACCTAAAACAGTACGTAGATAAAAATAACGAGTGGGATATACATATACCTAAAATTAGCATCATTCTCCTATAGTACGAGCGTACATGAGGGGACGCGATACACCCCTCACGAGTTAGTCTTCGGGAGGATAGCCAGGGCACCTTCCAGCAATCCTGACGTCGCCGACGTCGCGGACGAAAGTTATGCTAACTATCTCACAACTCTTTTTAACAAATTAACAGACATTCAGGCTATCGCCCGCGAAAACCTAATTGCCGCTAAACAAAGATCAAAAATTTATTATGACCGTAGAGTTAATACTCGACAATTCAGAGCAGGAGACTATGTATATTTGTTGAAAGAACCGAGCAAAGGAAAATTGGGCGACCAATACACGGGTCCTTATAAAATAATTAATCTTTTAGGAAATCATAATGTTAAGTTAGCTATAAGTAGAACTAAAACAAGAATTGTACACGAGGATAAATTAAAAGCCTCGCCGCATCGGGCCCCCACCGAGGAAGACCCCCACTCCGAACCAGACGACTATATCTTGGATGCCCCGGCGGAGGACCGGCCAGTAGTCGACAAACTCCAGTAGAATGAAGACATACGTAACCATCTTAGCTATAACCGTACTGTTAGCCTCAGCCTCAAACGGGCTAATAGGCTATGATTGCGGTGGCCGCGGTTTAAATATCACTACGCTCTCCCTATTGGACATAGAAGAATGCAAAGTCGACGACATCGAGCCAAAGAAGGAAGAGGTCTACGTACAATTGCTACAACGAGCTTCCCGTCACCCACCAGAATAAATCCCTTTTCCTATTACCCAGATCAAAAATACAATCACAAAATCTGGAACACTCAGGGACTGCAACGGACTTCTACCAGCGTTGTATCAAATCCGCAGTACCTGGTATCGACTGACGCCAAAACTCGTGGAATCAATGGCGCCGTCAACGATCAAACCGCTAACCAAACCATCATGGAAATACGTGAGTCCCGACTCACTCGCCTCTAGCGGCATCTACACCAGCGAGGACCTTGATCCGCGATCATATCATGTTTCCCATGGAAAAGCCCTCTATGCTCAACACGATTGCCAGAGGAGCATTGGAACATGGTCCAACATTTTCTCTTAAGGGGGGAGGTGTCACGTCCGGTCACATAAAATTTTTACTTTCACATGAAATAAATTCTAAGTCCTCTAAGCGCTGTTTGAAAAGCGCGCCAGTGCCGGCTATGATGCCTAACTCAGCCTAGTGACTAGGAGAGGCGCTGCGTAACGTCTAGGAACTTCCCACTACGGGGAAACGCCCCCGCCACACCGAGCGTCTCCCACTCTCGGGCCGCCGCAGCGCCGAGCCACCGAAAACGAAGGACCTCAGAGCTGTCCCAAAATCCGGCAGATCACATCGCGACTCCGACTAGAGCAGTCATACCTTGAACGCTCTCCTAATTCTAAATCTAATTCAATTCTAACATTCTAACTCTAATATTATAAGTCCTAACTCTAGTATTAAAACTTTAACTTTAGTTAACTTTGTATCGTGCAGTGTTAATTTAGAATAAAAGTGTGTGTTTCATTTATAATAATTCTCCACATTTATTTTAAACAATTCCAATTCCAATTTCACGCGTTTCCAATATAATATTTTGCTTTAATATTATTACTATTCTAATATTACGATTTTAGTATTTCTAAAATATTCTAAAACGAGTTCTTCCAATCTGCACGTGTAGTGAAAATCTATTATATAAATAATTTTCTTAGTGGAATCCAAGCTGCGATTTAGAGAGGACGAACCGCTCGTCGCTGCCGCACGATTTCACTTTTCTTATAATTTCTGAATTCTGTTCTGACTACTTCGAGAGGACGAACCGCTCGTAGTTACGCACTGGAACAATAACCGACAGTGAGGACCGCCGCACGTCGACTTATTGTAAAAGTGACGCAATATTCATAATGTTTTATATTATAAATCATTATGCCTAAGACACGCCGTGCAGGCAGGAAAAACCAACTTCGCCGTTTAACCGCGCGACTCTACTATCCAGCATCATCGAGTGAATATTCAAATCTCATCGGCACCTACTATCATAACGACTCAGTACGATAATTTATTTGACGGAACCGCGCCGTTCGCTGTTAATAATAAAGACGTTAAACTGAGAAAGTGGCCAGTGCAATTGACTCCAATCGAAATCGAGAACCCTCGTATTCCGAGAGACGACATCCCGGACAACGATCCTCGTCGCACCCGGTATTTGCAAATCAGGGCGGACATCTGCACACCCATTACGACGCGCCTATTCCAGAGCATCGGGGAACCACTGTCCACCCCCCAGAGATCCACTAAGGTAAGTCTCAACTATTATAAACAATTGAAATAAATAATAAAATTCAACGCTAAGATTCTAGTACTAAAGAATAAGACTATTTGCCGTCACAAATAGCCAAATTATCGAAATAATTTCAAACACGTGCGTGTATAATTATTGTTTAAACATATTTAAAATTAATATTTTCTACGAAATTTGAAATATAACTTTACACGTGGTCTTTAGAATATTCGTAAAGACTCTTGGAAAACTGTGTTTTCCAAGGGCCATAAAAGTGAAACTGTTTTTTGCCTAGGGTCATAAAACTGACCCTTAGACCCTTGATAAAAAAAAGGGATCTCGACGATTTCTCTTTTGCAAACTAAGCGCAACTAACGTAGCACACTCAATGAATATTCTAGAATTCCAAATAAAATAACGCGAACGTTTTATTCATTTATTTAATTCCATTTATTTAAATAATTCACCCATGTGCCCAATAAGGCCTCAGTACCTCATCGCCACGTACATCTTGCCTCTTCCCGAAGAGGAAGAAGATTGAACAGGGAATCCCTTACTGCCAAATATCAGTCGGGTTTATTAATAAAGAAACAAATGCCGCCCTTTGTGTAGACTGCCATATGCGTTTACGCGGTACTGCTCGAAACGAATGGTTGAACATTGCCAAACATTTGCTCGTAATCGGTAACTTACCAACCGGAATACTTTGCTCAGCGTGTAACTTCCATCGACAGTAACTCGCGACCTTCATCTCCACTGTTACCGTTGTCAGATCGCTTACCTACGGTACATCAACGGCGAAGAAACCTTTCGTATCGACACCGATGGTAACATCGTGATTACAATTTTCCACTCCGTCGATGATTCCCTCGAATGTTTTCAGGATTATATTCGATAATATCCCCATACTCCTGAGTAACATTTGCAACTCCCTCGTACGAATCTTAAGGCGACACCCTCCACTCCGCAAGACATTGAACCGTTGCGTGTAGCCTTGGCAGAACACCCTTCGTCGTGAGTATCCCCGGAAAGGTTTTCCGAAATACGACGTTGTTCAGCGCGATAGTCCGAGCACGTGGACCGCGATAATTATTTCTCGCGAATTTCACGCCGCGACTGCGCTCCGGACGTAACAGCAAAAACACACTAGTGTGAAAGTGAACACTATATTTAATGGCGAGTTCATGTCGGGCGATAAGCGTGCTAATAAAAGTATCAATACGAAAAACTTTGAAATCTTTCGCACCTCCGATTTACATGATTGGCACAAACGTCGCGTTATCGACCCCACACTAGCATCGCTAGGAGAGTTTCAAGAACGCGATAGTGGTTGGGCATTGTCGCGAATAATCAATTTAATTGTAAATATATGCCATGGAGATTGCGCGAATTGTAATATGCGATGTATTTTTGCAACGCGAAGGCCGTGACGCATACATTGCTGCAGGTTGCGGTAGTGTATCACATATCGCTTCTTATCATATAGCGTTGCGAGAAGCTTATCTTCCCGCTTGCCTGGCGGCTTGTCGCGTGTCGGGCAAAACGGTAGGTCAGTGTGCGTGTCGTGAATATGTCGTGGATATTCTAAATCTACCTCGAGGATGTAGCCTGTGGGTGAATCGAGCGCGATATATGATGTGTCGAAATTAGATACATCGTCGACCCATTGAAAATCAGCATAAGGCAATGGTTGACACATTGCCCATCCATACAAATTATTTACATCGAAATACATTAGATACGAAGATGGTTTCAATGGATCGTACGACTGCATGTACTTGTTATTAGCGTGTGCATATCTGTTTGAACATTGACTCAGACCGCCGCGTATACCCCGTTCGATAAACATTATCATGTCAACGTCTGTAAGTAATTCGAACGTAATTTGTGTATGCTTTAACATGGCGTCCCACGGGGAGAGTATAATAATACGCGCATTATAATAAAACATGCATAGTCTTTTGATTGCACATTAACCACTGCTCTTTTGTTCATTATTTCTCGCGGTAATTTAATGTGGCATCCCGCACGCATTGGATTATACTTGTTTATATTTACAATTAAATTGATTATTCGCGACAATGCCCAACCACTATCGCGTTCTTGAAACTATTCTAGCGATGCTAGTGTGGGGTCGATAACGCGGCGTTTATACCAATCATGTAAATCGGAGGTGCGAAAGATTTCAAAGTTTTTCGTATTGATACTTTTATTAGCACGCTTATCGCCCGACATGAACTCGCCATTAAATATAGTGTTCACTTTCACACTAGTGTGTTTTTGCAACACTTTTTGCACGTATCTGATCACAATGTCTTTGGCCTCCTCTAGAAATTGACGAGGTTCAATGTGATTGCTGTTTATCACCGCACCAGTCAAGATGCGGCTCTCGAACGCCGTATCAATCTCTCGCCATATGAGTCCGATGTCTCGCGAACTGCTTCCGGCACCTGCATGTACAAAACGTCTGCGTACCGAATTCTTCAACCCTTCGAGACGCGCCATTTGGGAGACAAGCGATTGTCGAACTCCGATCGGTAATCGTGGTCGTTTTATTCGACTTTGTTCTTCCAGTGATTCGATGTATTCGTCACATTGCTGCTCCCACACAATATATTCTTCCACCGAATTCACCCTTGTGGCTTGCTCCAACAAACTTGCTTCCAATTGTGCCATATTTGAGATGCTCTTGCTGAACCTCTGACAAAGATATTGACAGAGAGAGGCAAACCTAGGTCGCAGAAGCCAGTGGATCGAGTTTCCGAAATCCGCCGTTCATCCTAATCCTATCTTCATCATTCGTGCATGCGGTACGTTGAAATCATGAGAACTAGGCAAACCTACGTCGTAGAAGCCAGCGGTTCCAGTTTTCGAAATCCGGCGTACATCCTGATCCTATCTTCATCAAAAGTGCATACGGCACGTTGAAATCATGGAAACATAACAAATCTAGGCCGTAGAAGCCAACAAATCAAGTATTCGAAGTCCGCCGTTCATCCTAATCCTATCTTCATGTGAGGTAAATGTTGTAAAGTAAATTCATGAAAACGTTGCAAACGTACATCGTAGAAAACAACAACATAAGTTTTCCGTTTGTACCCCTAAAAAAAAATATACCGAATGTTCTATTTTGAGATTAGAGCTAACATTGTCATTCCTTGAGATATTATAAATCTGTAAACGGGTGATGTTTTGTAATTGTTTGTAGACGTTTGTACCGCTTTCCGTTTCGTTTGTACCCCTACAGGTGTAAATACACCGAGTTTTAAATATTGATGTTACAGCTAATAGTGTCATTTTTTAATTCTGTAAACGAATGTTGTTTTGTAATCGTTTGCAGACGTTTGTACCGCTTTTTATTATGTTTGTATCCCTACAGATAAAAATATATCAAAAGGTCGCAGAAGCCCCCCCTCGTTGTCCGCCATCTTGACGTGGTGAGGGGTCTCACCCTTCGCAAGGTTTTGCGAAGGATGCTAAGAGCGGACAGTGCCACTGATAATGTCAATTTTGGGATATTTCAATTCTGCATACGGGTGCTGTTTTGTAATTGCCTGCAGACGTTTGTACCGCTTTCCATTTTGTTCGTATCTATACAGGTGTAATTATACAGAATTATTAAAATTGATGTTACAGCTAATAATGTCATTTTATGAGAAATTTTAATTCTGTAAACGCTGTTTTGTTACCGTCTGCAGACGTTTGTATTGCTTTCCGTTTTGTTTGTACCCTTACAGGTGTAAATATACCGAATGTTCAAAATTGATATTAGAACTAATAATGTCATTTTTGGGATATTTCAATTTTGTATACGGGTGCTGTTTTGTTACCGTCTGCAGACGTTTGTATTGCTTTCCGTTTTGTTTGTACCTTTACAGGTGTAAATATACCGAATGTTCAAAATTGATATTAGAGCTAATAATGTCATTTTTGGGATATTTCAATTTTGTATACGGGTGCTGTTTTGTAATTGCCTGCAGACGTTTGTACTGCTTTCCGTTTCGTTTGTACCCCTACAGGTGTAAATACACCGAGTTTTAAAAATTGATGTTACAGATAATAGTGTCATTTTTTAAGATATTTTAATTCTGTAAACGGGTGCTGTTTTGTTACCGTCTGCGGACGTTTGTATTTCTTTCTGTTTTGTTTGTACCCTTACAGGTGTAAATATACCGAATGTTCAAAATTTGATATTAGATCTAATAGTGTCATTTTTGGGATATTTCAATTTTGTATACGGGTGCTGGTTTGTAATTGCCTGCAGACGTTTGTACCGCTTTCCATTTTGTTCGTATCTATATAAGTGTCATTATACAGAATTTTTAAAATTGATGTTACAGCTAATAATGTCATTTTATGAGAAATTTTAATTCTGTAAACGCTGTTTTGTTACCGTCTGCAGACGTTTGTATTGCTTTCCGTTTTGTTTATACCCCTACAGGTGTAAATACACCGAGTTTTAAATATTGATGTTACAGCTAATAGTGTCATTTTTTAAGATATTTTAATTCTGTAAACGGGTGCTGTTTTGTTACCGTTTGCAGACGTTTGTATTGCTTTACGTTTTGTTTGATAGAGCTAATAATGCCATTTTTGGGATATTTCAATTTTGTATACGGGTGCTGTTTTGTAATTGCCTGCAGACGTTTGTACCGCTATCCGTTTTGTTTGTATCTTTATAGGTGTAAATATACCGAATTTTGTTAATTGATGTTACAGCTAATAGTGTCATTTTTTAAGAAATTTTAATTCTGTAAACAAGTGCTGTTTTATTATCGTCTGCAGACGTTTGTATTGCTTTCCGTTTTGTTTGTACCTTTACAGGTATAAATATACCGAATGTTCAAAATTGATATTAGAGATAATAATGTCATTTTTGGGATATTTCAATTTTGTATACGGGTGCTGTTTTGTAATTGCCTGCAGACGTTTGTACCGCTATCAGTTTTGTTTGTATCTTTATAGGTGTAAATATACCGAATTTTGTTAATTGATGTTACAGCTAATAGTGTCATTTTTTAAGAAATTTTAATTCTGTAAACAAGTTTTGTTATCGTCTGCTGACGTTTGTATTGCTTTCCGTTTTGTTTGTACCCTTACAGGTGTAAATATACCGAATGTTCTATTTTGAGATTAGAGCTAACATTGTCATTCCTTGAGATATTTTAATTCTGTAAACAAATGTTGTTTTGTAATCGTCTGCAGACGTTTGTCCGCTATCCGTTTTGTTTGTACCTTTATAGGTAGTAGGTATACTATGCCAATTCTAACTCAGGTCCTCCGAGGGGAGTGCGGAGCGCGGGGGGTTCTCCGGGGCGAGGGGTATGACGTCACGCGGGGCGGGGGTATCTCGATGGTGCGGGGGCTGACGTCACGCGGGTGGAGGGGATGTTTCGACAAAGGAGGGGGAGTTTTCTGAGTGCAATATTTGTAGATGGATATCTTTACGACTTTTTTTTTTTTTTTTTTTATGAGTTATCTTAGACATTTTCCCAAAAAGGTATAGAACAAGCGCCGACGATCGACAATTTTGTACCCTCACTAGTATAATTTTATTACGGAAGCGCCGATGTCCGGCTGCTCGAACTTGTCAACGGAGCGTTCTAGAATCCATAAAACTATGTTTTTCATTTTATGGACATTTTATCATTAGGAAAGAAATGAAGATTTTAGGGCCAACGCTACGAACATGTTGAAACGTGATTAGGTGCAAAAGGGTTGACGTTCGGCAGCTTTGTACTCTCGCGGAAAATCCTCCATAAACGAGAGCGAAACATTTTTTTCTTAATATTTTTAAGGAAGAATACAACGTATCGCCGCCAACGTTCGGCTGCTTTGTACCCTCGCAGAAAATCGGTCGTAAACAGATAGCGAAACATTTTTTCTTAATATTTTTTAAGGAAGAATGCAACGTATCGGCGCAAACGTTCGGCTGCTTGTGTCCTTACTCCTCTATCCATAAAACCAATATATCGGGAAACTATCTTTTGAGATACGCCAAATGTTAGAAAAGAAGATAGAATTAGGTGAAATATATAAGGAGGATGAGAGCGCGTCAAACCATAGTACGATTTGAAAGCGCATAGATGTAGCGGTGAAAAAAGTTTAGTGGCTACTTTCTTGTATTAGAAGTGTTAGTGGTATAATAGTGAATAAAAGAAATAATGGAAAACATCGAGCAGAACGAACGCGATCTGTTGGAGCGGTCCCGCCAAGTCACCACCTTGGGTGAATATTTTGCATGGGCGCTGCGCTGCGAGGAATTTATCAATTTGCTCGAAAAAAACAGCCGTAACAAGCGTCCGCGACTCTCGATTGGAAATAGACAATCTTTGGTGGCTAGAATCGCGCGACTCAAGGGTGCAAAAATTCGATTGCAGAAACAATTTATATCCAGTGGTGGTGAATACAGTGGCGACAATAACGCGGAAAGACTAGTTTGGCGAGAGATTGATACGGCGTTCGAGAGCTGCATCTTAACCGGTGCGGTAATAAACAATAATTACATCGAACCTCGTCAATTTCTCGAAGATGCCAAAGACATTGTGATCGAACACGTGCAGAAAGTTATGCAAAAACATATGTAAAAGTGAACACCGTGTTTAATGGCGAGTTTGTGTCCGGTGATAAACGCGCTAACAAAAGTGTCAATACAAAAAACTATGAACTCTTTCGCACGTCCGATTTACACGAGTGGTACGAGCGCCGCGTTATCGAGCCCACGCTAGCATCGCTAGAAGAGTTTCAAGAACGCGATAGTGGTTGGGGGTTGTCACAAATAATTAACTTGACTATAAATATAAACAAGTATAATTCAATGCGCGCAGGGTGTTATCTAAACTTGCCGCGACAAATTGTGACAAAGAGAGCGGTGGTGAACGTGCGATCAACGGACAATGCGTGTTTCGCGTGGTCAGTGGTGGCCGCTCTGTACCTCGCCGAAAGAAATGTGATACGGGAATCTTCATATCCGCATTATACGACGGTGCTGAATCTCCAAGACATTGAGTTTCCAGTGACCATAAATCAAATTAAAAAGTTTGAACTAGCAAATAATATCTCTATCAATGTATATAGTATTGAGAATGACATCGTCCCGATTCGTCTTTCGGAGCAAAAGAAAGACAAGCATGTCAACTTGCTGTATGTGCAAGACAGCAACAGCGTTGGACATTTGTCCGCTTGATCCAGCGTGGATCAAGAATCTATCCCGCTTTGTGAACACGCAATTGAGCAAAAATGGTCACAAGAAATATATCTGCGATCGGTGTGTATATTTATTGCAAATTATATATTAAAATATAATTGTAAATAAAATTGTAATTTTTTTTTCTTTCATAGATGCTTGCACTATTTCGGATAGGAGAACAAGTTGCAGTCACATACAGTAGACTGCGGAAAGATAAACGACTGCGCTATCCGGTTACCAAGCGATAAAGACAAGTGGTTATCGTTTGACAACTACAATAGAAAGGAGCGACTTCCGTTTGTAGTGTACGCCGACTTGGAATGCGTTTTGGCAAAGACCGAAGAAGCGACAAATTATCAACATCAACATCACAAAGTATTCAGCATCGCTTATTATATGCATTGTTCGTACGACAACTCGTTATCCGCGTATAATTCTCGCCGTAGCGTTGATTGCGTTTCATGGTTCGCTGAAGAACTTAAAAATTTTAAAAAAAGCGTTACGTATAAAGACTGTTTTAACAACAAATGTTCCCATGGTAAATTTAACATTAGACGAGTGGAAAAAATTTCACAGCGCAACGCATTGTCATATATGCGAAAAACCATTCGTACAAGACGATACACGCGTACGCGATCATTGCCATCTGACTGGACGATACAGAGGTCCCGCGCACTCAAATTGCAATCTAAATTATAAAGAAACTTTTTGTATTCCAATAGTTTTCCATAATCTATCCGGTTACGACACGCATTTCATTATCGAGGATATAGCTACAGCGTTCGAAGGGGAAATCGAATTACTTCCGATAACGAAGGAAAAATATATTTCATTTACAAAGACTGGTAAATTGACACAAGACAATTCGAAAAATCATATAAAATTACGGTTTATCGATTCATATAAATTTCTCGCTGCAAGTCTTGATAAATTAGCATCTTTTTTGAATAAAGAGAAACTAAAAATTTTACAATCGGAATTTCAAAATTTACCGACAGAAAATTTCAATCTATTAACATGGAAGGGTATCTTTCCATACGAATATATAGATTGTATCGACAAATTGCAAGATACATGTTTACCGCCGCGCGAATCATTTTACAGTTCTTTGACCGGTAGCACAATATCCGAGAGCGATTACGCGCACGCCGAGAACGTCTGGAACCGATTCTCCCTTAGAACGCTAGGCGAATATAGTGATCTATATTTAAAAATTGATGTCATGTTATTAGCAGATATTTTTGAAAACTTTCGCGACACTTGCATCGCGAGTTATGGACTCGACCCTGCATATTATTATACTCTTCCCGGGTATACATGGGATGCCATGTTAAAACATACAAATATAACATTCGAATTGCTTACCGATATCGATATGGTTATGTTTATCGAACGGGGAATACGCGGTAGTTTAAGTCAATGTTCTAATAGATACACCCATGCTAATAACAAGTACATGCAATCGTATGATCCGTCGAAACCATCATCATATTTAATGTATTTAGATGTAAATAATTTGTATGGATGGGCAATGTGCCAACCGTTGCCTTACGCCGATTTTCGATGGGTCGATGACATATCTAATTTTGATATATCATCTATCACGCTCGATTCGCCTATAGGCTATATCCTCGAAGTAGATTTAGAATATCCACAATGTCTTCACGACGCGCACACTGACCTACCGTTTTGCCCGACACGCGATAAACCACCCGGTAAGCGGGAAGATAAGCTGCTCGCGACATTATACGATAAAAAGCGTTACGTGATACACTACCGTAACCTGCAGCAATGTACGCATCACGGCCTTCAAGTTACAAAAATACATCGCATATTACAATTCACTCAATCCACATGGCTTCGCGGTTACATTGAACTTAATACGCAATTTAGAACGCAAGCAAAAAATGATTTCGAAAAAAATTTATACAAATTGATGAATAATGCGGTATTTGGCAAAACGATGGAAAATGTGCGTAATCATGTCGATGTAATATTATTGACAAAGTGGGACGGAGCAGAGGCGATGATTGCTAAACCAAATTTCCATAGCAGGAGCGTCTTTTCGGAAAATTTAATTGCTGTAGAATTACGTAAACTAGAAGTAAAATTTAACAAACCAATCTATGTTGGTATGTGTATACTCGACATATCGAAAGTATGTCTGTATGAATTTCACTACGAGTACATGTCACCGCTCTATCGTGACAGATGTCGGGTAATGTACACCGATACAGATAGTTTAATGTATCATATTAAATGCGAAGACGTGTATGAAAATATGAAACGCGATATCGCTAGATTCGATACGAGCGATTATCCAATAGACAACGCGTACGGTATACCGCTTGTGAATAAAAAGGTGCCAGGTCTAATGAAAGATGAAAATAACGGTACGATAATGACTGAATTTGTAGGATTTAGAGCAAAAATGTACGCTTTGCGAGTAGATGGTAAGAAAGATACAAAAAAGGTTAAAGGTGTCAAAAGTAACGTTGTCGCGAGAACGATAACATTCGACGATTATACGCGGTGCCTGAATGAAGAGATTGAAATGACACGTAGTCAGTCATGTATTAGATCGAAATTGCATGAAGTATACACCATTCGCGAGACGAAAATTGCTCTAAGTCCGTACGACGATAAGCGGTATATCATACCTGATTCGACCGACACATTACCATGGGGACATTACCAGATACCCTTATAAAATATAATGTAATATAATGTATGTGTGATATAATGTTATGTAACATATGTATATGTATTTCATATAGTAACGGAAAGGATGTATTAATAAAGATCTTATATATTTTTATATGTTGTACATATTATATATTTTTTAATTTTTGAGTAATTAATAAATACAGTTTGTATGAATTAAATTGTATTATCCTTATGTATCCAAGAGTTGTGCGAATTGTCAAATCCCAGCCATTTCACGTAAACTTCGTCACCCCTCCTGCGCAGTACTTTCTCCACGAGATATACGTCCGGATAATTCGCGCTATGCAACTCGTGCTCGTAAAACGCTCCAGCGACAGATGTTTTGCGATAGTCCTCGAGTAGATATGTTACGGGATTAGTACGCTGCACTTTAACAATCTTAAAAACCTCCGTCGTCCAATTTGGCGTGTAACCCTTCTCGAAAAATTTCTTGTACTTGCTAACGAGTATCGGGTCACCTACTTTGAATTTCGCCGGAGCGGCAATCTTTATGTTACTATATACTGTTTTTAAAAGTTTATCAGCGATCGCGGGGGTGACGTCGGCGGGTCGCATGCTGATTGTTCAGTGCTTGCGCGCGTTATAATCCGATACGAGCCGCGGCAACGCGTCGATCCACTTGTAAGTTCCATTCAGCGTAAACATCTTCCACATGTCGTTCTTCAGCGTGCGATTGAATCGCTCGACGACCGATGCTTTCAATACCGAATATGTAGAATAGTGATTGATGTTATGTTTCCGTATAAGCCGTTGCACGTCGGCGTTATAAAATTCTTTCCCCATATCGGTTTGCATGTTTCTCGGGGATCTCTTGCTATCTCGAATTATCTCGGCGATAGCGTCAGCCGTCTCGCTTCCACCTTTACTCTTGAGTGGTATGGCCCACGCGTACTTGCTCAACACATCGATGATGGTGAGTATGTAGTGATAACCTTTGTTGAAACGAGAATACGGACGCATCTCGACGATGTCGGCTTGCCACAGATCATCGTATCCCCGCACTATGACGTGTCTTCGGGGAAAATTTTTTCTCGCCGGCGCGTGCAGTTCGGTCACCAACTGCCGTCTCTCCAAACTATGTTGTTTCATCGCTTCGTCGGTTTTTCTCGATCGCCGTTTGTCGCTGCTTGTTTTAACGCTCATTTCCGTTCTTGACCCGTTCTTGAGCCGTTCGTAGCCGTTTCTGACCCGTTCGTAGCCGTTCTTGACCCGTTCTTGAGCCGTTCTTGAGCCGTTCTTGAGCCGTTCTTGAGCCGTTCTTGCGCCGTTCTTGCGTTGTTTACTTCCGTTCTTGACCCATTCGAAAATCGTTCTTGATTCGTTCGCAGCCTTGTTCACAGTCGTTTCTAACCCGTTCGTAGCTTCTCCTGACCCGTTCGCAGCCGTTACTGACCCGTTCGCAGCCCTGCTTGAGTTGTTTGTATCCTTGTATGTAGTCTTTAATGACTTGTTCGTAGCCTCATTCGCAACCCTGCTTGAGTTGTTCGTACCCTCGTTCGCAGCTGTTGCTAGGCCGTTCACTACCACTACCACTCATTGTAGTTAGATAGCAGTTCGATAATCCTTCGTAGCCGTTCGTAGCCGTTCGATAATTGTTCGTAGCCGTTCGATAACCGTTCGATAGCCGCTCCTAACCCGTTCACTGCTGCTCATTCAAGTTGATAGCCGTTTCTGAGTTAGCGTTAGCCGCGCGTTGAAGTTCGTTTATCACAATCTGTATTGCCCGCACATCCTTAGTAGGGATACTATGCTGGTTCTAATCCGGGTCCTCCGAGGGGGGCGGGGGGGGGGGGGTTCTCCGGGGCGAGAGGGTATGACGTCACGCGGGGCGGGGCGCTTATCGCTGTGTGGGAGACGCTTATCGCGTATTGTTTTTCATAAACAAAACAGCGTATTGTATTACTTTGAATTATCTAACATGTTTTATTATAAACAAAACACCGCAAAGTGAGCGCCAACATTCGGCCACCCTCGCGATACCTCCCCCACCCCTCCCCCATAAGGGGCGACGCGCTTTGGCGGTACTTCCGCCCTCCCCCTCCCCCTGCCCATATGTGACGTTTCTTCCTCATTGTTTAGGAAGAATTCTTTTGCGATAATTTTGCCAACATTCGGCCGCCCTCGCGGTACCTGCCCCTCCCCTCCTCCATCTGAGGGATCTTGGGAGGTCGCGCTTATCGCAATGAACACGTCGGGACGTGTTTTTTTTCGCGGTAAAAGACCGTGTTGCATTACGCGCCAATATTCGGCAGCCTTTGCAGAACCTTTCCCCTCCCCTAAGCGGAATTCTTTCTCATTGTTTAGGGAGCGCCGATGTCCGGCCGCTTGAATTTTTATAAACAAAAATGAGCGCCGATGCCGCTCTGTGTCAAAAGGGATAACGTGATGAAGGGAGATCACCTTTCTGATATGTAATTAAACAATCCGTTAATCATGAAGAGGGGAAGAAATGATTAGACGAAATAAGGACTGCTGCCACTTCAAATCATAGTACGTAATTTGCAAGCGCACAGATACGTCGGTCGAAAAAAGAATAGCGGGTGCAAGTGCTCTATAGAACGTGATTTTAAAAAGTGTGGAAAAATGGAAAACATCGAGCAGACTGAACGCGACCTGTTGGAGCGGTCCCATCAAATCGCCACCTTGGGCGAGTATTTTGAATGGGCGCTGCGCTGCGAGGAATTTATCAAACTGCTCGAAGAAAACAGCCGTGTCAAGCGTCCGCGACTCTCCATTGGATATAGACAATCTTTGGTTGCTAGAATCGCGCGATTCGAGGGTGCAAAAACTCGATTGCAGAGACAGTTTATATCCAGTGGTGGTAATTACAGTGGCGACAATAACGCGGGAAGACTCGTTTGGCGAGAGATCGATACCGCGTTTGAAAATCGTATACTGACCGGTGCGGTGATTAACGCAGACTATATCGAACCGCGACAATTTTTGGAAGATGCTAGTAGTGTAGTACTCGAGCAAGTGCAAGACGTTATAAAAATACACAACTGTGTAAAAGTAAATACTGTGTTCAACGGTGAGTTTGTAACAGGTGATAAGCGCGCTAACAAAAGTATTAACACGAGAAATTATGAACTTTTTCGCACGTCCGATTTACGCGAGTGGTATGAGCGGCACGTCATCGAAACCACATTGACGTCTCTCGAAGAGTTTCAGGAACGTGATAGCGGATGGGCATTGTTACGAATCCTCGATCTTACGGTCAACGTCAACAAGTGCAATCCTATGCGCGCGGGATGCCATATTAAATTACCGCGAGAAATTATGACGAAGAGAGCGGTAATTAATGTGCTATCAATGGACAATGCGTGTTTCGCGTGGTCAGTGGTGGCCGCTCTGTACCCCGTTGAAAGACATATGGAACGGGAATCTTCATATCCGCACTATACGACGGTGTTAAATTTACAAAATATTGAGTTTCCGATGACGTTGAATCAAATAAAAAAGTTTGAACATATAAACAATATCTCAATCATCGTCTACGGTATCGAGAGGAAGAAGGAACTATCAATTCTTCCGATCGCCGATCGGAAAAAAGAAAAACATGTGAATTTGCTGTACGTGGAGGAGGAGGACGATAACGTTGGACATTTCGCGTATATCAAAAATCTGTCTCGCCTCGTAAGCTCGCAACTGAGCAAACATGACCACAAGAAATATATCTGCGATCGGTATGTATATTTATTGCAAATTATATAATTGTAAATAAAATTGTAAATAAAATTGTAAATAAAATTATAAATAAAATTGTAATTTCTTTCACAGATGCTTGCACTTCTTTAATTTGAGCGAAAAGTTGGAGGCTCACATTGTGGACTGTGGAGAAATGAATGACTGCGCTATCCGGTTACCAAGCGATAAAGATAAGTGGCTCGGGACACGTGTACCGCGAAGTACGGAACTTCGAAGATGATGCCGGGGGCTACTTGACAGGGGATCGGTGGTGATGGTATCGGTCCTGTTGGTAGCAGTAGTGTCGGTGGCGGTTCCGGCCTTGGCTCGATCCGTGGTGTCGGTGGTGGCCGGCGTTTTGGTGGCGGCGGTGGTGGCTGGAGAAAGATTTCCCGCTTCCGCTGGTTCACAACATCCGACCGCTGGATGACGGTGCCTACCCGTGGTAGCCGCGAGGTTGTTGCGGCGGCGGGTGGAGCTGGCAGGTCGCCCGTCGGCGTCGGTGCATCCTTAGGTCTCACACTTCCGGTCTCGCGCAAAAACTCGTCGATGGCGTCGATGATATCGTGTTCCATTTTTAACGTGCTCTCTGTTTGCTTGCTAGCTAGCAACTGTGTGATTTAGTTGTTCTCGTCCTCGTTGTCGGATTTGTTTGTCTCCTCGTCCTCGGTCGGCGGTTTATTATTGTTATCGTGAGCGGGTTTTAAGTCCTGTATGTGTACGTTGCGATACCATTTTCCTCGCGCACTCCTCAGATCCACGATGACAGGTGATCGGATGGCCTTGACTTCCAAGGGTCCCACGTATTTCGGGGCGAGTTTCGCATTGAATGCATTGGCTTTACTGGACAAGGGGTGGTGACGTTTCCAAACCTTGTCTCCTAGTTGCGGTCTCCACGGTCGTCGCCGTAGATCGTAATAATGCGCTTGGCGCTGAAACGCGTGGGCAAGATGTACCCGCACTAATTCGTACGCGTCTTGAAGTCGCGTTTCGATGACCTCGGGTGGGTCGATTACCGGTGGTCGTTGCTGGTCGTCGCATGGTCGGACAAGTTCGCGGCCGTGATTGAGGTAGGCCGGTGTGAACCTCGTCGCATCGTGGTACGCGGTGTTATAGGCGAACTGTAGGGCTGGTAGCTGCGTATCCCAGTCACGATGGTCTTGACCCACGTACTCGCTTATCATTGTTTTGATAACCCAAAACAAGTTGGTTCGCTCCACCGGGTTGCAGTGCGGAGCTCGGACCGGCGTCGTTCGGTGTACGATGTTAAAGGCAGCTAGGCGAGCCGAGAGTTGGCCGGATATGAGCTGGGTGCCGTTGTCGGAGAGAATGCTTGTTGGGGCCCCGTGTCGAAAAATGATGCGGTCGGTGATGGCCTGTGTCACGGCGTCCGCGGTGGCCTTACGAAGGGGCACTAACTCTACCCACTTCGTGAATCGATCCTGCATTACGAATAGCTAGGTGTGTCCGCGGCGCGACCGCGGCAGTGGACCAACAAGGTCGATGGTCACCTGCTCCCATGGGCGGTCGATGTTAGTCGCATGCATTCGCCCAGCCGGTTTCTGTTGTAGTGCCTTATGTGCCATGCATACTTGGCACCCCCGGACATAGTTTGCGATTTCTCTCATCATGCCGGGCCAGTAATAATCTTCGGCCACTCGGGCAATGGTCTTAGCCACCCCGAAGTGGCCGGCGGTCGGTGCGTCGTGTAGTCGTCGGATGACTTCTCGTCGTTCTTCCCGGGGAACGCACCGTTTCCACTGCTGCTCCGCGGATTCGTCCTTGAAATTGAGAGAGTGTAGGATATGCCGGTATAGCGTCCCGTCCTCCAGGCGGTAATCCGGTAAGGTGGTGGGTTCGCGAGTGACGGTGTCCGTGATTCGGCGGTACCAGCGGCACGTGAGGGGGCGGGCGGCGCATGCTGTGGGGCACCGGGAAAGCGCGTCGGCTACGCGGTTTAATTTTCCGCTTCGATACTTCACGTCGATGTCATACTGCTGTAGTTCAAAGACCCACCGCCCTAATCGACCTGTCGGTGAGTCGAGATGTCGCAGCCATTTTAGCGACTGGTGATCGGTCACTACGGTAAACGCGTAGCCTTCGAGGTACCCCTTCATGCGGCGGATGCCCCAGACGATCGCGAGGCACTCGAGCTCCGTGGCGCTGTAATTCCGTTCGGCGGTGTTCAGCGTTCGACTGGCGTATGCAATTACCCTCTCGCCTTCTTCAAAAAACTGGATTAGTACGGCCCCGAGGCCGTTCGCGCTGGCGTCCGTTTGTAAAAAAAATCGGCGGGAAAAATCCGGACATGCGAGTACGGGCGCCGCGATGAGTTTCTGTTTAAGCGCGCGGAACGCGGCATCCTCCGCGTCCCCCCAGCTCCAGCGGGCGTTTTTCCGCGTAAGTTTAGTCAACGGGGCGGCGACGGTCGAAAAGTCACTCACGAAGCGACGATACCACGAGGCCATCCCGAGAAATTGGCGGATCTGCCGGACTGTCCGCGGGGCGGGCCAATTAGCGACGGCGCTGACTTTTTCCGGGTCGGTACGTATGCCGCGATTGTCGATAACGTGGCCGAGATACGTGAGCTGCTCGACGCAGAATTTGCACTTGTCCGGGTTCAGTCGTAGCTTTGCTTCGCGTAGGCGGCGGCAGACTTCTCTGAGCAGTGAGAGGTGTTCGTCAAATGAGCGGCTAATCACGATTATATCGTCCAAATAGACAAAAACGTGCGGTTCTAGTTCCGGTCCGAGAATCATGTCTAATAAGCGCTGGAAGGTAGCGGGCGCGGAATGGAGTCCGAACGGCATGACCTTGAAGTGAAACAACCCTCGGCCGGGAACCGTAAATGCAGTAATTGGACGGCTCTCCGGTGACATAGGGACCTGCCAGTACCCGCTCTTTAAGTCGAGGGTCGTGAGGTACCGTGCCCCGCGTAGCTTATCTAACGTCGCCGTAATTTGCGGTAGGGGGTAGTACGCGTCTTTTTCTGTTATGTCATTGACTCGGCGAAAATCGACGCAAAACCGATGTTTGCCGTCTTTCTTTTTGACGAGGACGACCGGCGAACTCCAGGCGCTTCGCGAGGGTTCGATGATCCCCGCGCGCTCCATCTCGGCAACCTCGTTGTCAATGATGGCTTGCATAGCCGGGTTACGGGGTCGGTACCGTTGCTTGATCGGTGTGGGGTCCGTTAGTCGGATACGGTGGTGTGTAACGTCCGTGGGACCTTGTATCTCGTCGAACGCCGCGAGTTCGGTCCGAAGGAACGTCTCGAGACTCCGAGTCTCTTCCGGTGTTCGGATGTCCAGTCCTCCCGCTGTACTGCATTTCGGGCGGGGGGAGGTCCGGTCGGGCCGCGGTGAGGGAAGCGCGAGGCCGGTTTTCCCCCATAAATCTACCCCGATTAAAATTTCGCTCTCCAAGGTCGGAAGTATGGAAAACTCGTGTTGGTAAATCCGCCCTTGTATGCGTATGGGTACCGTAATGGCGCTGGGCACCTCCGTATAAGTGCCGTCGGCGAATTGTACGTGACCGACGCCCGTCGATTCTTGGTAGCCCCACGTCCGGGCGGCGTCGGCGGTCGCGGTGTTGAGGAACGAGATTTCGGATCCTGAATCGAGCAGGGCCGTGTACAATCGGTTATTGATGCGGACGGTTGCGTGAGGTCGTGGCGTAAACTTTACGTTGCGGAGGTATTGGGTCGAGTGTCGGTCCGTGCGACCTCGGCCCCCTTGCCGTTTCCCGTCGCGGATGGGTGGCACTGGTTGATTAGCACCCCGTCGCGCCCGCACTGGGAGCAGAACTTTTTGGCGGGTCGCCGACAATCGAAGCGGGTGTGTCCGCGTTGCTTACAACGCCAGCAACAATCGTCGCGGTTGTAGGTCACCGCGACCATCGGTTTCCCGATCGCGTCTTTACCGGGTTGGCGCAGGTCGTTGCGCTGACGTTCGATGTCCTCGAACTCCGCGGTCCGTTCCTGCAATTCGCCTAGACCGCATACGTCATCGATTCGAACGTACATTTTGCATTCGGGGTTCATGTTATCATAAATGTGCTCCAGCTGCTCCGCTCGGGAAAACCCGCCGGCACGACGCATAAGCGTCATATTTTTTATTTAATCGGCTCTCAATATTAATAAATAATAAATAAATAAATGTGATCTGATGTTCTAGATGTCCGCAACTAGAGCCAAGCGCGAAAATTAATTTCTAATTTCAGCGACTTTTCGGACCTATATTTTTCTCGCCTATTTTTCCATTGGAAGTACGAGGTTAATTGATAATTAATCAAATGGAACTCAGTGATCTCAAACCAAGAGATACTGTTCCGAAAAATTAGAAATTAATTTTCGCGCTTGGCTCTAGTTGCCGACATCTAGAACATCAGATCACATTTATTTATTTATTATTTATTAATATTGAGAGCCGATTAAATAAAAAATATATTTTCATAAAATAAAATAATTACTTGATTCTTATAAATCTCATCTTCTTCTTCTATCGATTATGACCCTCTCGCTAGACTTCTCTTATAATAAATAAAAACGAGCTAACCGCACACTTAACCTATGTCACATGTCACATATTACATACACGTTATATATATATCCCGGAACATTTAACCTATAAGCACACATCTGTCTGTGGTAAACATTACGAAGCACTAGCGCCCTTGTACCAAAAGCTGGAACTGTACAAGAATCGCGCATGCGCACATTGGGGACTTGCGAACGATGACGACGTGGACGTTTCTTACAAGAAATTTTTCATATTGAAACTTTGCATCGTGATATCTTCATTTATAATGAACGTAGAGCAAAAATAAAGACACTTTCCTTATTTAATTCGACCTCAATCTTTCGATTAAGACTAGTAAAAACTCGATCGCTTCAGCCGTTATTGAGCATCCGAAATCTATGATTACCTCAACTGTTCGATTCGCGTAAAGATACACGGTGCCTCGCTTCTAAGGGGTCGGCTTCGCCCAAACTAGGCGCGAGACACTACCGTGTCTCTTGATGGTCTTATATTTACGGGTGAAGTATTACAACGCGTATTTATTTCGTGCTCTATTGTGGTGGTGCACGTTAAGGGTTCCCCTTCTACATGAAATATGTCTTGGTATTCTTCACAGATATTTAAAAGTGCCCTGTGTTCTTCATCGTTTAGAGTTTAGATGGTCGGTTCGTAATAATTTGCAAACGCGGTTCTTCCGTGGTTCTTCTAGCTTGGTTAATTTGTCGCTAATTATTGCGTTTATCCCGGTTGTAGTGTCTCGTTCGATTTCTTCGATGGTCACTGTTGGTGTTTCTATTTCGACCTCCTCGTCTGTCGTGTTTATCATACTGATCGGGCAAGTGAAGTCGATCGGTTCTACTAGCGCATTTCCGATGCATATACCGGGGGCGGTTTCTGCTGCTTGAACTATGCCTATTTTATTTATTTTCGTCGCGTAGGTTTAAGATACCTTTCCCTAGCCTTAACTGTGCTTTCTCGAAATCGCAGACGGTGGAATGTTTTTGTAGGAAGTCGAATCCTAAGATTCGGTCGTTTTCGATGGGCATATCGTCTTTTACCACGTAGAACGCGTGTTTTATTTTATGGTCACCTATCTTGATTGTAGCGTTTATCTTTCCTATGGTGTGTACCTTGTGTCCCGTTATTCCGGTGAGTGAAATATCGTCTTCATGGATTAAAGTATCATCTTTTAATTCCTTTAATTTTATTAATGAAGTGGTTGCTCCTGAGTCGCACATCATTTTTACCCTCCCTTGTTTTGCTTCGCGTATGGGTAGTGTTACTGTAGGTAATCCTGGTTCGCCTCTTATGTGTGCGACGCGGTATTCTAGCGCCCTTTTTGGCGGGTTTTTCTTGTCTTTGCTTTCGTCTTCGCTGCCACTATTGAAGTCGGTGCTCTGTTTTCGTTGACGATGCGATTCACGCTGCTCGCATGTATATTTGGGGTGTGATTTTAGGTCTTCGTTTTGTTTTTTATATCCGCTAATTTTAGGTCGTTCGTTTAATTTCCAACATTCGTTGCGGTTGTGCCCGGATTTCTTGCAATTATTACAGTACTTAATGATCGCGTTTACTTGCGATGGTTTCTCAGGTTTTGGGAGCGCGAACTTGAAGCTACTGCGGCAGTCGCGTCCGTAGTGTCCGTTTTTTCCGCATTTGTGACATTGAATCCGCGATGCATGCGGGTGCTGCGAATACTTTGATTCGTGTGTTTGCTTATCCGCGGCCCTAGGGGACTCGAGGAGTTTTTCGTCTTCGCCGGCGCCGGTTATTGCCCCTTGTAGAGTTTTAAATCGTTGCGCCCGTGCGAGGATTTTAAGGTCATGGCGTAACCCTATTTGGAAATTTATGAGTGCTTGTTCCTTTATGGTTTGCTGTATCCCACATTTATTTTCCGGGATGTAGCCCTTTCTCTCAGTTATTGAGTCGTATAGTTTCATTGCTAATAGGTCGACGCGTTGACCGAATTCTTGTGTGCTTTCGTTCGGTTGTTGTTTTAGTGAATTGAACTCTAATTGTAGGCTCGTCGTGCTGCGTTTGGATTTATAGCATGACTCTAATTGTTCCTTTAATTCTTCGAATGTTTGAATATCGTGAGTTTCAAAGTCTTGCATGGCTTTTCCGTCTAATTTTGTGAATAAGACCTCTTGAATTAAGGATTCTTCCTCGGGGTTAATTTTTTTCATGGCGTAAGTACATGCATTTAAGAATTTTTTGAGTTTATGAGGCGTCCCATTGAATTCGGGAATCATGGCGCCTGCTTCCTTTAGGGCCAGATACCTTGAAGGGAGACTTCGTCGGTTCCTAACGTCATTTCCTGATCTTCCGTACGTATAGGTCGTGTCGAGGTAACGGTCTGTATCTCGCGCATTTTCTAATTGGTGTCGGTTCGATGTTTGTTGTGTCTCTCGGTTATTCGTGGGCTGGTCACGTATCTGGGTGCGTAATCGGTCTATTTCGTTCCGCATTTCGCGTTGCCCTTGTATGAGTTCAACAAGTAGGTCATTTTTTGGACTGAAAACAGGACGTCCGGCGTCGGCATCATGCTCGGCGGCATTAATTATAGATCGTAGTCTATTGATTTCTCTGTCTATGTCTTCAGTGGGGACCGCTCGTGGGCGTGAGTTTCGTCTCATTTCGTTTTCGTGGCACGCGCTTATAATACTACCGTCGGATACCGGCGAATAATTTCTTCTTACTGAAATTCCGTTGCTAGATGCGCGGCTCGCGGGTCGGTCTTCCTCGTTTGTATTGTCGGCGTCAGGTGGTCGCACGTATTCTGCTGTTTGTTCGGTGTCGGGGTTTGGATAGTATGCGCCTAGATTCCAACGCGAATTACTACGAATATTCCGGTCTGTCGGTTCGACTACCGGTGCGGGGTCTACGACGCGGGGTTGAGCCGGGGAGCGGTCAGGCCTGCTCCAGAACCGAGGTCTGAACGTTACGCGTTTTCTGAGTCTTGCCGACATGAGGTTGTCTCGCTAAATTTTTTTGCTACGTTTGCGGGGTTACTTCCCCGTCTAGTATACAAGAATTTAGTTTCGCACTTACAGCAGTAATACAGCTCGCATTTTCGATGTATTTCGTGTCAGCGGCTAGTGTGGTGGTCCCAGGTTCCATGGATGCTGTGGCGGTCTGCAGCTTGGCGGTGCTGTCTCGTCAATGGTGGTCCCACGGTGTTGATCGTCGTTTTTACGGCGATGGCTCTCGGCTTTACGTACGTTCACTGTTTTATCACTAACTGTGACAGTTCTCGTGATTGATTTTGTCAACTGATTTTCGGAAGTATTTGTCACCCCTTGTCATGAGACGGTCCTTCGGTAGATCCCACCGCTGCCACCAAATTATGTTATGCCCTTGTGAAGCACAGGATAGTTAAGGGATCGTTACCGAATTAGAACTAGGAAGCTCGGGAACGTCAGGGGGAATTTCACTCCCGTTTGTGGTTTCACAATATATTTAATATAAATAGTCAGTTGTACAAAGTATATGAGCGTCTTGGGATGACGCAAATTAAAGTATGCTTACACAGTTGTTGCGTAGATCACTTTACCATCACTGCTGATTGAAGTATTTCTATGAGATTGTATTTCCATAAGGTCGTCATCAACGGGCAAATCGATATCTTTATTTTGATCGCCTTCGCCTCCGTCGCTGTCAACATTACTTGTGTCGTCGACGTTACCATGTGTATCCTCGCGCGAGTCATTACGTAAGCGTTTTTTCGCTTCTCGAACAAAGTGAAGATAACGCTGAAGTACTTCTTTATACAATTTCCATCTTTCGCCTTCATCTAGAGGAGTCGCGAGGTTAAGAATATGCCACATTTCCGCGTCGAATCGCGATAAGGGGGTTCCTGGAGTCCGTACGGTGTTATTATTATTATCGTTTTCCCCGTCAGATATCGTATTTTTTTTCTTCGGCGAGTTATCCAGGGTTATTGTAGTTTTTGTTATTTCCGGTTGTAGCTGTTGATGCTGCATTTGTCGCATTCTTTCGAGATTTTCCGTAGAAATCAGCACCATTTTTTTTGCTCTTTCCATTATTCCGTACAGCGAACAAACGGGTCTGTTTTATTCTTTTCGAACCCCGGATGTAATATTTGCAAGCTTTTTTTCACTCACCGATAAACCGGAATAATAAAGCGCCGAGCAAAGGAGCGATAAGATAGAGTAAAAACCCACCGCGCTGTACTAGTAGATTTCTCTTAGTTTTCCAGTTGTCGCGTTTTAGAGCGATGCGCCGAAGAATAGATTTATGCTTGGCTAATCGCGTCTTTTCGTGATTCTTGAGCTCTACGTTACCCTCAAGCGTATTATAAATACACTCTTGAATGCACTTAATGAGATTATTGTCGGCAGAACGTAAGAACGATGATCTTTGATTTTTTTGAGATAACATAGAGTTTTTAAAAGACAGGCGTTTCTCTCGCCGATGGAACGTCTGGCAATCTTTATCGCGTGTCGGGTGAATTTTTTGACGTCGTCGACGTCTTTTTTTGTTGTCTTTTCCCGCGTGTTACCATTACGCTAAAATTGTGCAACTGAAAAGATTCGCGTGCAAGCGCTCTCCTTTTATACGTCCTTCGTTACTGTTCTACTGATCGATCTACGAGGAACGTACACGTAATGCATCGTATCGTTGGGAAAGATACACGTACGAAATCGATATTCGTCTGAAGTCGATTGTTTCAGATCAAGCAATAAGTACCCATGAGGTCGCGAAGTAGCGTGGTATGCTTCTTCTAGAAATTTTGGATCGTCGGGATATACTTGACGAGCGAGATGACGAATTTGAACGCGATCGCGCGGATTTTTGAAAATTACTATATAATTAGCGTTGAGAGATATATAGCGTTGTCCGCGGCCTTGGTGGAAAAGATTTTGCGAGATGAGTATAACGCTGAGATTCTTATGATGACTTCCTTTGGTAAACAGATCGACGATAGCGTCACACGATGACGATTCCCTCATAAGATCGTCAATTATCACTAATTTTTGAGATAGCGGATCGTTGGAATAATCTTCCGGTCGCGGTAACCCCTCGTGAAATTCGATTGTATTTTTCTTTATTTTTAGCAAAGTATTATCATAGCTGCTCTTGTGTACATTGTTTTTTTCTTCTTCATTATTTTCACTCGTATCACATTGCAGACGTTGATACGCATCTTGCCATTCGGCGTAATAAAATAAAATTCTCTCGAATCGAACTTCGCACATGGCGGATAAATATCGAAGAAAAGTTTTTACAAAAATCGTTTTTCCGCATCCCGTAGGTCCGCAGACGATCGACGTCCAGGGATATTTCCAGCGCACGTCCATTTCGCGAAATAAACTCGGTTTTACGCGAGTTCATAAATAAAAAAGGTAAAGAGTAACTTAATATCAATAACTCGCGTATAAAAATACGCACGCGCATTGAATATTTTTAATATATATCTCGAGTCGGAAATAAGCTTATTAGCGTCCCGCAGAGGCCCCACCGCGGCGGCCGCATGCTCGCGCTAGCGATCTCGTGCGCATCGTGCCAGCTGACGAGCCGATGCGCGTCGCGGTGCCAGCTGACGAGCCAATGCGTGTCGCGGTGCGCTGCTAATTAGCGTATTCGTAGAATGCTCGCGACAGCGTGTATCTCCAGCGCTAACAACGATGATAGGCTACGTACGTGACTGAGAGAATCTCGCGAGAAGAAAATTCGTACTTTGATTTTTACTAAAAACATAATTTTTTTTAAAAGAAAAATATTTTTTTTTTAGTCAAGTAGGTTTTCGAGAAGAGGTAAATAATTTTTTGATGAAAAGAACACTTGTGAAACTTTTATTATTAGACTTTATTTCACGGAAAAATATTTACTTAGTTTAAAAAATAAATTATAAAGTCATAAATGTTTTAATTTTACATTTTATTTACTTTTCTCCTTATTGGTTACATTTATTTTGCTCGATTTTATCTAACAATAGTAAAATTTATATTAAGAGAATTTTTCGGGGAAAGAAGGTTTTTCAGGAAAAAGGATAAAATAATCTCTAATGAAACAAATTTTAAGAAAAAATTTTATTTAATCTTCTTACATTGTAAAAAATACTTTGTACGTTTAAAATCCTAATAATAAAATTAAAAAAGTTTTATTTCACATTTTTTATTTTATAATTTTTCACTTATTAAATATAATTAAAATTTTTCTGTTATTACAAATATTTTTTCTAATTAAGATATATCCATAATTTATATTCTATTCTATTCTGCACTATAATATATCCTTTACTTTTCAAAAATTTATATTATTTTTACAAGACAATTTTACAATTACTTATCTATTTTATTATATCTACATTTTGCTGTATAAATCGAAAAACGCGCGAAGGTGGAAGAGAGAAGCGATCGTGTGGAATTATTATATTGCGTTTTTAAACAGTTAAATATCCATAGGGGAGGGAACAATGATTGTTAATAAATCTACGTTTTAATAGCACAGGCGCACATATTTTTGTTTCATCACGAGTTATTATTTCGTGATACGCTGTACGCCGAATGGCTCTGAATCGCAGATTTATTGACGTTTCTGGAGTTATTTCTTTTTCCTCGTTTTCTCCTAACTCTCTTTCCTGCTGCACACTCTCTTTGTATTAATAATTCCCTAATACTATTAAAATTAATTAAACGAGAATTTTCAAAGTTTAGGGTTATACCCTTCACTTTGCAAACTTCGTGCATCTGACCATCTGATGAGCGAACCACATACGCGTAAAATTTTGGACCGCCGGACACAAACGACTCTATATAACTAGCGAGCCCATACTTTTCAAGTTCGTTAGTCATATCGTCTAAAAAATTACCCGTGGGTGGTTCGTACTCGTGTGGATCAGCGCTGCTTACATATATACAAGAATCAGTATCATAATACAAAACGCGCCTATCTAATTTTACTAAGTATTCATACAATTTTAATCTCGCTTGAGCCGTTGTGTAAGCTGCTATTACAACATTTGTAAGATGCGATGGTGGGATCGCCTCCTCGCGTAATCGAGTCGATACATATATCACTTCATCGTTTACCGGTAATATATCAGTTATTTCGTACTGAGGGCTCACGAGTAAATTAATCAAACGTTGTTGCGTGTTAACAATTTCCGTCTTTGGTAAATTCGAACGTTGCCCGAATTTTCCCCAGAAAGAATTTAAGCATAGTTTCGCGACCGAGCGTAGACCGGAGTTTTGTGCGATGTTGTGCTTTTCAAGAACGATACCTTCTCTCTCCTCGTACTCGCGAAGATAACGCTCTTTAGCATCTTCATCCACGCATTCGCTCGGCCATCCACTAGCCTCCTGTTTTAACTGTAAAAATGTATATATATAACCGGTAAATAAACCCCCTTGACGCATAGAAGGATCGTACCGAGTGACATTGTACTGCCATATCTCGCTAACCCCCGTTACAAAATATCCTTTTTCAATTGCTTTTTGTAGTTCGCACGATATCCATGTACCCTCGAATTCGCGCTCGGAAGGAATATGAGTGCACTCGGTGTGCGAAAATGTCTCGCTACAAGTGCGGCATAACGCGAATAACAATTTACCCTGTACCCGATACGGTAATACAGGATGAAAGAGATCTTGCGGAGGGAGTATTTTACAACGTATGATTCCTTCAAGTGACTCGAAATTATACCCCGGTGCCGTTCCAATTATTGTTACGCATTCCTCGCCAACGTATACTGTTGGATGTCCAATCGGGAAGACGCCTATTTTTAATACATACGGATACAATGAACACACATCCACGTACTGTATTTTCTCGCTCTCTGTAATCTCATATCGGGTTACAGTATTTCCCGTGCGTCCACCGTAGAAGGCCTGACGAGGATCGAACGGTTCGTTTTCTACCGCTGGATGTTGTTGTAAATATCCCCGCATTTCGTCATTTTCCCGCACTTCGCGATCAAAATCACACTCCCATTTCTCCGTTACCCTGTATTTCCGTCTTCGAAGACGAAACGTCGTTGCGATGGTGTGTTCGTATCGTAAATCGATTGTATCAACGCGATCCGACGAAAGCGATTTATCGCGATTAATTTGAAAACAGCGCGGACACCCATGCCAGTAATATCCGTGAAACTGGAACACGTGATGTATGGTAGTAGCGTTTTCCACTGACTCGTAATAACCGTCGACGCGAGTGCCATCGGGCAGACGATATTCCCGGCTTCGTCCTGCATGAATAATGTGATGACCGAGTTCACGCTCAATCCACAGCAGCCATTGTAGCACCTTACGCGATTGCATATTCACACTCCTATAACCCCCTGTAGGAATGATACCTATCTCTCTATCGCGCAGAAAATTTTTTCTAAAAACTCTCATGCAAGTAGAGGCAATAGTGGTGCATTCTTCGAAGGGACACACCTTTCCGCGTAGAAGAAAAATCTTCCTAAAAGCCATACAAGCTAGCCTAAGAATATCTACATCTTTGCGACAATATTGTAATATTTCTCTTTGAAAATCGAACACATAGTTCTCACGGGTCATCTCGGCATGCCACGCGAGAAATTTTTCACGTTCTCTTGTTCTCATGGAATCGGTAGAATAATAGTATACTTCAGGTAGTGGTCCGACATACGATTGATTATCGATGGTATTAAATAAATGTGGAAAAATTCCTTTAGTGTCCGTCAGACCGAAGGCCTTAGGTAAATCGGATAGACGCATCGGCATGTAATTAATACTGTCAATAAATTTCGTATGTCCTACCGTTAGTACAACTATTTTTGTACCGTTTAAAATTACCTGAGATACTAATGATGTTCGATTTTCAACGATATATTGCAAAATAAATTGTGCATCAAACGATTTGGCATTATGCGCGATACAAATACGTCGCTTAAAATATTTCAACGGGCGCGTCGCGAAATCTACGAATTCCTGCACCGGGTTACGACGAAATATACGTATATTCGCGAACTCCACACCATCGACATCTCACCGACGTTTCGTTTATATCGGCACACGACACACAAATTTGTTGTGCAACACAAAGTGTAGGCACATGAATTTTTACACTGTCAGTACCTTGGAGCGTTTGATCCTGTCGCTTCTCAAAATCGTAAAATATAAATGCTACGCGATTTCTTTTATCACGTGTACGTTCACTCGGTCTCTCGTTTCCGCAATGTTGCAGCTCTCCATTATCATCGATAAGATCGGTATCAGAAGTGTCGGAATCGTTATCAGGAGGGATAGGAAGCATGTAACAAAGGTGATTTAAAGGTTGGAGAGAACGACACACGTTACAGTAACTCGCGCCGCATTCGTGACGTTTATTTTTATGGATTAAGCAACCGCAGCCGTTGCAAAATTGTACAATTTCGCAAATACTTCGTCGCGATTTTCCATCGTACGATTTTTGAGTGCGGTGACGCTCCAAGCATGCACGGTTAAAAAATTCACGTCTACAAATTTCGCATCTAATAGGCTCCTCGTTAGTCAACTCACACGACGGAACAGCATTACAACGAGGGCATTTATTAGAGCATCGATGTCCACCCCTATCGATGCGATAGCTTATGTTACAGGGAACGCAGTAATCTCTACCCCCTGAGGCGGCTCTTAAATTTAACATTACATCATAATGTTTAATATTATTATGATATATTATATTTAAGCGAGAGTTCGTTTCGCGATGAAGATTGGCTAGAAATTCGACTCCGTCGTATAACGGTTTACCACCCCGACCAAAAGTATCGCCATTATATATTACAATGGCGATATTATCCGCGGCGAGATATTGCTGAAAGCGTTCGATTTCGGGAATTCCACAGCCTTCCTCCGGAATCGCGACACCGGCATCGCTCATTAGTTGCAACGCTAATTCTCGTTGTAACACGGAGTTTTGTCTTCTCACTGCATTCCATTTTGCAAATGTCCCATGCGTAAATTTCCACGCTCGTTGAAAATTTGCGCAGTTACAAGTGCATGAGGAAGACATAAATTATCTGTGTTAGAAATTGTTAAAATAGAACGCTTAGCAATAACTTCACGGGTAGATGCGTTAACATTTCGTCCGCGTCCCGCAGGGGGTGTGACTCTAAAAACGCGAATGTTAAAATCTTGCGTCATATTGAGCCCACCGGAACTCTGCGATAACGAGCTTACAAGTCCCCAAATATTTTCATGTGTCAAATCGCACGAAGGTCGGAATGATATACGGCTGGATCACGGATTAAATTCTCGGAGTCAAAAGAAAGCCCTATGTAATCGCCCACTTCACACGACTGTATTGCGTATGTATGTGGGAGTTCGCGAAATGCGCTTTCTAGCCACTCGTAAACGTTCTCGCCCTCGGGTACCGGTCGTATATGAAAAGTCGTCTCTCTTCCCTCTATTCCGAAATTTCTAAAATTTCGGCGCGTCGCGCGTTTTCCGCTAATAATACAATATATCTAAAATTATAATTTACCCGACGAGCTATTTCTTCTTCTGCTTCCTGTGTTGCTTCGTCGTCTTCTTCTTCTTTCTCCTCCTCAAATTTTCACGATTGACGACAGGGAGATTGAGAGATTCCTCGTTGGCTTCTTGCCGTTGTTCCACGCTCCGTCCCCTACCTATTTGCACTGAGAAAAAGATAAAAAATGATTTATTTAAAATAAAAATTCAATAAAGTAATGTTTTACTCTCTCGTATTGGAGTTTTATAAAGAGATGTTAAAATTCTAGCAATGACTCACATTATTATCCTTTGTTTTTCCTCTCTTTTTCCAATGAGTCTTTATGGTTACACCGGAGAGTACGAAACACGCGGATCAATAATTGGAGAGTAAGAAAATTCTAATAAAATTTTATTTAATTAAAATAAAATTTAATCAAGAAAGAGATAATTAGTTAAATTATGTAAAGTCATTACCTTCCGCTCCTATTTCTTCCTCTCCCTTCTAAACTTCCTCTTCTTCTTCTTCTTCTTCTTCTTCGCCCCCTTCTTCTCCTTCTTCTTCCTCCTCATCTTCTTCTTATTCTTCTTCCTCGCCCCCTTCATCTCCTTCTTCTTCTTCCTCCTCCTCATCTTCTTCTTCTTCTTCATCTTCTTCCTCTTCTCGTTCATTCTCAGAAGAAGAAATTGCATCTTGCTCATTTTCTTGTTGTTGTGGAAAAATAGTAACTTCGTCGAAGGGACTTACTTCACGAGGAGTTTGCTCACGTGGTTCTTCCGTGACATTTTCCTCACTATTCGGTTCATCCTCGGTTAAATCAATAACCGGATGTTCGATCTTCGGATTCGAAATGATACGCGCTCGTCCTGAAACATCCAATATTTAAAAATTTCTTAATAAGAATATGATACTTTACTTTCTACCGAGGTTTAAGTTTATATTAAATACTTACGAGAGGGTCCTGTCTCGGGCGAAGTATCCGCTCGACGTCTTCTATCACGAACTAGTGATAACCGTAAATCTACTCGACGATTCTCTATTATTCGCGGAGGCGCACGAAATTGATCAACTTCAACGATTAACCCGAGATGAGTTTTACGTTGCTCAATGTCTAGAAAATTATTAATTTTTATAATTAAATTTGCTCTATAATTACTTGTATAATGGAAAAAAATAAAAAACTTACCATTTTCAACGCTCCTCGGAAGAAAACGTTGATGATGCAAGAGAAGAAATTCTATATGTCCTCCCACATCAGTAGGGATACTATGAGAGTTCTAACCCATGGGGCTCTGAGGGGGGTGCGGGGCGCGGGGGGTTCTCCGTGGCGAGGGGTATGACATCACGCGGGGTGGGGGTATCTCGTAGGCGCGGGGGCTGACGTCACGCGGGTGGAGGGGGATGTTTCGACAAAGGAGGGGGAGTTTTCTGAGTGCAATATAGATGGTATCTTTACGACTTTTTTATGAGGGTTCTTAGACATTTTCCCCAAAAAGGTATAGAACAAGCGCCGATGATTAACAATTTTGTACCCTCGTTAATATAATTTTATTACGGAAGCGCCGATGTCCGGCTGCTCGAACTTGTCAACGGAGCGTTCTAGAGTTCATTAAAACTATGTTTCTCATTTTATGGACATTTTATCATTAAGATATTCTTTTGTGGAAATTTAGGAAATTTTGAGGGGGATGAGGCTGCGACGAACATGTCGAAACGTTATTTATAGGTGAAAATGTAAAAGCGTTGACGTTCGGCAGCTTTGTACCCTCGCAGAAAATCTCCCATAAACGAGAGCGAAACATCTTCCATAATATCTTTTAAGGAAAAATTGCGACGTATCGGCGCCAACGTTCGGCTGCTCGAATTTTTATAAACAGATAGCGCTCGATTTTATTACTATGATATTCCTTTGTGATAATTTTGAGAGGGATAGGGCTGAAGCTTATGGAGAGTGGGTCTCCGCGTCAAAAAGTCTTTAGCATTCGACGAGTTAAAGTGTCCTATGCGAAGTGTCAGTGGCATAGTGTAGTGAGTTAAAAAGAAATGGAAAATAATAATTTCGAGAGAATATTAGACGAGTCATCTGATGAAGATCACGAGTTGTCGGATAACAATGTAGACGAATCTGACGAAGATCATTGTTGTTGAGTGACAGTAATTATATTAGTGATCGCAGTGAGGACCTTACGGATATTCACGACAAGGTAGTGTCTAATTCACAAATCCTTGCGCTAAACGGACGTACAAAAGTTTGCGCCATATACTTTTATTATTCTACGGGTGGTGCTCTGGCTTTATGTACTTCATGTATGATCTCTATTCAAGATTTCGGACACATGTATGCTGTACGAAAGCATGTGATTAAATTACACAATGCAGTGGATTGTCGATGGTGTTGCTATTGTAGAAAATCATTGTGTCAGATATTTCCATGTGATATGTGTCCTATTTGCACAAAATAAACTTTTGGAGATTGTGCTGGAACACTTAAAGTGAGAATTCTACAAGTGTTGTGAAAATGGCGAGTCAGAAAAAATCGAAGGTGTCTTCGGTGGTACAGTTTCTACGAAATCGTGAACTCGGTGTACAGAAACCCCAAACAAAAGATTTGGCCCATTTTATAGAAATTCATGAAGATATTTTAAGAACAACTGGCGGTTTATCTAAATGCTTCAGAGCACACAACAATATCAAATGCTTTCGACGTCGCTATAAAAGCTGTGTGGTTTACTTTAAAGGATCTGAGGACCCATATATTGGTCGAATGGATATGCCATCACCATCGGCATCATGCGAATCATCGGATTATGATTTTTCGGACCAAGATATTGAGGAACCATTATAATTTTTCAGACCGAGATATTGAGGAACCATATTCTCCCTAAACTGTCATGGAGGCAGTATGTAATACTTGTAAGTATTTATTTAAATAAATTAAAATATTTATAAATTAATAAAAAAAAATTTTCTGTTATGCAGAAGGGACCCCTTGCTGTCCCATAATGGTCCTCTACCGCCTCGCTGCCACCGCCCCACCACCTCGCAGCCGCTGCTCAACCGCTTGCCGCCGACGCATTAAAAATTTTTATATTTTGTATTTTAAATTTATATTGTTTATCTATTTATCTTATTATTTGTATTTTTCTTATATATTCATATTATATTATTATATTTTTTATATTTTTATATTATATTCATATTATATTATTATATTCTTATATATTCTTATATTTTAAATTTTAAATTCACATACACACATATTCATACGCACACACACACACACGCACACACACACACACACACACACAAAATTATAAATATTACACATACCTATTTTATGAATAAAAAAAAAATTATTTTAAACATAAAAACACATATTTTACTTTAGAATAATTCCTCTCTTTCCTCCCATTTATATTAAGAATATTATTATAAAAGAATTATTATTATTAATATTGGAAAAAAATATTAAAAAAAGAAAATCTCCTTCGCATGCACCTCGCGCTATCTCTTTCTTCTCTCTCGCGCTATCTCTCTCACGGTTCCTAGCCTCGCGCTATCTGTCACTCTTTCGTGTACCTCGCCGCGACATATCTCTCCTTCACATGCGCTATCTCTTTCTTCTCTCTCACGCTACCTCTCAGTCTCTAGCCTGGCGTTTCCCCTTCCCCGTATGACGTCAGACCCCGCAAGGACCAGGCAACAAGTTATGTATGAGAGCTGCTTACGGGTGGGAGAAAGATGGAGAATGGAAATGCATGCAAAAATTACATCATAATTTAGACTTTAAAAACTCTTTATTTATATATTTTTTCTTACATATTATGGACTAAAAATTAAAGCTGCCAGCTCACAATCGATGAGTTGATGTTTATTGAAGGCGTCACTAGCGCGTATTACATTTGATACTTCTTTAGGATTCTCGTTACATTGGACGCGATATTTGAAAATTGTATAAATTTAACATCGACTGTCTCGGTAATTTTAACCAATCGATCAAAAGATACATCAATGCATGGATCGAGATCGAACATACGGTGTAACGTCGATTCGATCATCATCATGCATACATTTGAAGATTCGAGACTTATGAGTTTGGCGTTGTTAATCGTATGAACTCGCATTGTTAGCGGTCCAACGCTTATAAAACTGTGGACATCATTAGAGTCGTTCCGAAGAAAATTTTAAAGTATCATCGAATATGAAATTTTTATGCTTTCATTCCATATATTCCTACAATTTTTTTTGAAGATCTTATATTGAAAATTATTGTACGGAATTCACAAATTTGACATAATAACTTTATAAAAGCGTATTTATTTCGTTTTTAAATCGGATTTTTTTTTTATGCAAAGAATAATATTATAAAATCGTAAATCCCCTTACTAATCTTGATCATTGAATAAATCTCACCATTTATCTACATTTCCCTTCAATCAGAAATTTATATAAATTTAAAATCATACTATATTATCGTATGCAATTAATTACAATTGCGATTTAGTGCGATTATTTATATTTATAATAAAAAATGGAAAAATGTTTATATTTGTTTTATTTGAATATAAATGCATAACGAGAAGACTAGAGGAGACCGGGGCTAGTAGGCTCAGTTCAAAGATATTATAAAATACCTCTTTTGTTATAAAATATATTTTTTTTTTTTTTTGAACACGCGTTTAGATTGGTCATCACTAATTAAATAAAAATATATTATATAACTAATTTTTATCAGATCTATATTGATGTTTTATTTCTTCTAATATAACAATATTGATATGTGTGCAATTGAAAACTATTAAAATCATCAAAAAAGCCCGATCTCTAAAAGTTAATAAATTATATAATTTTTTCCGTGATTCACGTATATGGCACCACTGTGCGACATCTCTCTCGCGCTATCTCTCGTAAACACCTCACGCTCTCTCTCTCTCTCTCTTTTAAGCATTCTCATGGTCCTTTCCGCAGGTATAAACAAAACAGCGTATGGCGTATAGCATTACGGTGAGCGCTGATGTCTCACCGCTCGAATTTATAAACAGATATTTATTACTACGATTTATCTGAGGGGATGGGGCTGAAGCTTATGGAGAGAGGGTCTGTCTCTGCGATGTTCATCACAAAGTTTAAAGCAGTCGCTGAGCTAAGTATCGCTAAGTGTCATCGAGCTAAGTTATTAAGTGCAGTGCAAAATGCCTTTTGGATCGGGAGACATTTTGGGCCCAAATTTTTTTTTAACAAGAATATCCTTAGGACTTCATGAAATAATAGACATAATATCTTGGAAGACCCACCTGCTAGAAAATTTATTGAGGACTCTGTTCCTTATATTCACAATGCCGGTAAGTTTTTATTATTATATAATAAATTTGTTTATTAATATTATCTACCAAATTTGTCGATTTTCAGAAAATAACCGAGGAATCCATCCAAATCGGTGGATACCTTAATCATCGGCATATAGAACAAGTACGAAATTATCGGTGGTGCGATCGGCGGGAATTGGCCGAGCTATGGGACGACGCGGAGGGGATCGTGGAATGGGCACAGGATTACTAGTGAGATGACGTCTTCTGCCTCAGAAAATTGTTCGGCGAGGAATCATATCCTCCCGAACCTGTCAGGGAGGAATTATGGGTCTAGTGAGTATCTCTTTTCAATTTTAAATATTATTAAAATAATAAAATAATTAATAAAAATTTTAAATTTTTTAAGTTGTTTTTATATCGCTAGTACAATAATCAAAGGGGTAGTTGTAAATTAATCGACCAAACTAGCCAAAATTTGTTTATTTAATAGAAGTTACAACGCTTGGACTATATGGTTGTGGTCCTTTTCAAGTATAAACTGAAATAATAATTAATTTAAAAAAAAAGGTTTGAATACAAAAAACAGTAATATACATAAATGGATTTGCTATAAAATTTTGAGTACATACGTTCTTATTGAAACACTTCACAAATTTAAGTTAAAACAAATCATTAACATCTTGTTGAATTTTAAAGAGAGAGAAACATTGTATCAGTATGAAACTTTGTCAGTGACTGAAATATAAAAATAGGAAACCAAGCTAAACGACCTTTATTATTTTGTCATAGATTTTATTTAAGCTATCTGTGTCCTTTTGTAGGTTGATTGTATTATTGAATTTTTTAATATACAACATTTCCGCGATTTCTCTCTTTTTCACATATTTCTCATTATATAATATATTAGGTTTTGTCCAAATCAAATTCATATCCGAATTCCAATTTATGTTTACTTATAACGGAATGATTGGTTTCATGCAATTTTATATTGTTAAAATGCTCTTTCACTCGAGTACGTAAGCGCCTTTTTGTTTGGCCGATATATGACGCATTACTGTTTTTGCAATCTAATTTATATACAACATTAGTTCTCTGATCATTATGTAAACTATCTTTACCACGTTTAATCAATGTATTTAGCTTTTTTTTTGGTTATTTTATAGACGTTGAAGCCCATGCCACGCATAACACGACATAGATCATAACTCACATCTTTAGCATATGGCAATGAAATAAAAGATGTTCTGTCAGATTGTCCACGATTCATATCACAATCATTAATGTGATTACGAATTTTTTATACATTAATTCTTTTTTGTATATGTCGTTTGATGATGTGTTTAGGTTAAACAATTATTAAGTAAGATATCATTCACCATCTCAATGTTTTTATGATGGAAAATGTCATTGGATAGTAGAATGACATGATCAACCAGATTATAAATAGTATTAATTTTATATTTTAAAGGGTGGTTAGAAAAAAAAAGTTTATATATCTTCCAGAACATGTAGGTTTCCTGTACCAATTAGTAATGAGTCTATTGTCTGAACGAATGATCGTTGTATTTAGGAAATTAATGGAAGAACTGACTTCAATTTCATATGTGAAATTCAAGCGTTGGTGGTAATTATTAAAAGTCATTAATATCTCATCTATTTTTGTACGTGGCAATATAGCAAAAACGTCGTCTACATATCTATAATATATGGGGACAGTGAAACTTAACAAACTTAAACATTGTGTCTCCAAATCATCCATCACAATATCTGCTATGATAGGTGATAAAAGAGAACCCATCGGACTGCCAAATGTTTGTTCATAAAACTGACCATTGAAGCTGAAACTAGTTGAATCTAAAATCAATTCTATTGAATGTAAAAATTGAGCTAAATTGAAATTTGTGTTCTTAGCAATGTCAATCCAACGTTTCTTAACGGCATTTAAAACCAACTCTTTAGGAATATTTGTGAATAATGAACTAACATCTAAAGATATCATTATATCATTATCATTAATAAAAGTATCTTTAATATTTTTAACGTTTATCGCTCGTTTATCGCAGTCTGTAACCTTAACTCAGAAACGACTACGAACGGCTCAAGAACGGCAACGAACGGGTAAAAAACGACTCAGAAACGGCTTTGAACGGGTCAGAAACGGCTTTGAACGGGTCAGAAACGACTACGAACGGGTCATAAACGGCTTTGAACGGGTCAGAAACAGCTTTGAACGGGTCAGAAACGGCTTTGAACGGATCAGAAACGGCTTTGAACGGCTCAAGAACGACTACGAACGGGTCAGAAACGGCTTTGAACGGGTCAGAAACGACTACGAACGGCTCAGAAACGGCTTTGAACGTGTCAGAAACGACTACGAACGGCTCAGAAACGGCTTTGAACGAGTCAGAAACGACTACGAACGGCTCAGAAACGGCTTTGAACGGGTCAGAAACAGCTTCAAACGGGTCTGAAACGGCTTCGAACGGGTCAAGAACAACTATCTTACGGTAGCGGACGATAAAGAACGGCTATTGAAGAATGACAACAGGAAATGAATGATAAAACGAACAACAAACGGCGATCGGGAAAACCGATGAAGCAAAGAAGCAACATAGTTTGGAGATACGGCAGTTTGTGAACGAACTGCACGCTCCGGCGAGAAAAAAATTTTCCCCGAAGACATCGTCGAGATGCGTCCGTATTCTCGCTTTTGTCTTTACTCTTGAGTTGTAACCTCTATTGAAAAGAGAATACGGACGCATCTCGACGATGTCTTCGGGGAATTTATTCTCGCGGAGCGTGCAGTTCGTTCACAAACTGCCGTATCTCCAAACTATGTTGCTTCTTTAGTACTCTGCGTTGATACCACTGC